>NC_069136.1:37181861-37301861 GCF_026914265.1 Mya arenaria
CATTCAGATAAAGAAACAATACACCATCAGCTCGTGGGCATGTGCCTTTAACCTTCTGATAAAGAAATTATACATCATCAGCTCGTGTGCATGTGCCTTTAACCTTCTGATAAAGAAATTATACATCATCAGCACGTGTGCATGTGCCTTAAACCTTCAGATAAAGAAATGATACATCATCAGCTCGTGTGCATGTGCCTTTAACCTTCTGATAAAGAAATTATACATCATCAGCTCGTGTGCATGTGCCTTTTACCTTCTGATAAAGAAATTATACATCATCAGCACGTGTGCATGTGCCTTAAACCTTCCGATAAAGAAATGATACATCATCAGCTCGTGTGCATGTGCCTTTAACCATGTGTGCCTTTAACCTTCAGATAAAGAAACGATATATCATTAGCTCGTGTAAATGTGCCTTTAACCTTCAGATAAAGAAACGATACATCACCAGCTCGTGTATATACGTCTTTAACCTTCAGATAAAGAAACGATACATCATCAGCTCGTGTGCATGTGTCTTTAACCTTCAAATAAAGAAACGATACATCATCAGCTCGTGTGCATGTGTCTTTAACCTTCAGATAAAGAAACGATACATAATCAGCTCGTGTGTATGTGCCTTTAACCTTCAGATAAAGAAACGATACATCATCAGCACGTGTATTTTTGCCTTTAACCTTCAGATAAAGAAATGGTGCATCATCAGCTCGTGTGCATGTGCCTTTAACCTTCAGATAAAGAAACGATACATCATCAGCTCGTGTGCATGTGCCTTTAACCTTCAGATAAAGAAACGATACATCATCAGCACGTGTGTATGTGCCTTTAACCTTCAGATAAAGAAACGATACATCATCAGCTCGTGTATATGTGCCTTTAACCTTCTGATAAAGAAACAATACATCATCAGCTCGTGTATATGTGCCTTTAACCTTTAGACTTTAACCTTCAGATAAAGAAATGATACAACATTTGCTTGTGTTTATGTGAAGGAAATATTCCATCATAATTCGAACGATACCAAAACTATGTGGGCCTTTAATGACATAACAATAGATAAGTGAGTGTAAGTTGGTACTTTTGTACGCCTTTAATGACATAACAATAGATAAGTGAGTGTAAGTTGGTACTTTTGTACGCCTTTAATGACATAACAATAGATAAGTGAGTGTAAGTTGGTACTTTTGTACGCCTTTAATGACATAACAATAGATAAGTGAGTGTAAGTTGGTACTTTTGTACGCCTTTAATGACATAACAATAGATAAGTGAGTGTAAGTTGGTACTTTTGTACGCCTTTAATGACATAACAATAGATAAGTGAGTGTAAGTTGGTACTTTTGTACTCCTTTAATGACATAACAATAGATAAGTGAGTGTAAGTTGGTACTTTTGTACGCCTTTAATGACATAACAATAGATAAGTGAGTGTAAGTTGGTACTTTTGTACGCCTTTAATGACATAACAATAGATAAGTGAGTGTAAGTTGGTACTTTTGTACGCCTTTAATGACATAACAATAGATAAGTGAGTGTAAGTTGGTACCTGTGTACGCCTTTAATGGATTAACAATAGATTAGTGAGTGTAAGTTGGTACCTGTGTTCGCCTTTAATGACATAACAATAGATTAGTGAGTGTAAGTTGGTACCTGTGTACGCCTTTAATGGAATAACAATAGATTAGTGGGTGTAAGTTGGTACCTGTGTACGCCTTTAATGACATAACAATAGATTAGTGAGTGTAAGTTGGTACCTGTGTACGCCTTTAATGGATTAACAATAGATTAGTGAGTGTAAGTTGGTACCTGTGTACGCCTTTAATGGATTAACAATAGATAAGTGAGTGTAAGTTGGTACCTGTGTACGCCTTTAATGGATTAACAATAGATAAGTGAGTGTAAGTTGGTACCTGTGTACGCCTTTAATGGATTAACAATAGATAAGTGAGTGTAAGTTGGTACCTGTGTACGCCTTTAATGGATTAACAATAGATAAGTGAGTGTAAGTTGGTACCTGTGTACGCCTTTAATGGATTAACAATAGATAAGTGAGTGTAAGTTGGTACCTGTGTACGCCTTTAATGGATTAACAATAGATAAGTGAGTGTAAGTTGGTACCTGTGTTCGCCTTTAATGGAATAACAATAGATTAGTGGGTGTAAGTTGGTACCTGTGTACGCCTTTAATGACATAACAATAGATTAGTGGGTGTAAGTTGGTACCTGTGTACGCCTTTAATGACATAACAATAGATTAGTGGGTGTAAGTTGGTACCTGTGTACCCCTTTAATGACATAACAATAGATTAGTGGGTGTAAGTTGGTACCTGTGTACGCCTTTAATGGGATTACAATATATACGGCATTCTAGATAGCTGGTAAAGGTCCAGGTATCGATTACATGGTCAACAGTCGAGGCTCTAAACCCGACTGCAAACATAACGATTACATATTGATAAAGCCCAACTGTTAAAGATGTACTATTACTCCAAAATAAGATATAACACATTTAATACAGTTGTTTTAATATACTAAAAGAATGAATAAAGGTCAATATCAATGGTGCTTATGAGGATATCGAGTTTAATTTATAAGAAAGGTGCAGCAAAAACACGGTATTTCTACCTTCTGAGACGATAGAAGATCGCATCTTTTAGCATTCACCAATCATTTAATATGTTTACGTTTTCAGCTAATACATAAACGGTTATAATACTGTTAGCAGTAATTAGTTATTTTCCATAAAATAAATTTCACGTGCATTATTTAGCACGTTATTGCTATGTGTTTCACAAGATTTATACCCTGTGTACTGCTAAGATTTAGCATTCTCAAACATTTATTGTTGAATAAGATTTTAGCTGATAGCTATTTTCTATTTGTCTGAAGATGATGAAAAACATAATCTTATATATTCAACCTCAAGTCAGTTTCCTAGTCTGAATTTTGAGAGGATACAAAATGTATTCCTGGTGGGTACAACCTTTAAGGTAAAAGACAGACACAAATACATGCATGCCATATTTTTGAGAGGCTTTGCAGTGGATTTTAGTCTGAATTCCAGGGAATATTGGTCTAAAGTCCAGCGGATTTTGATCTTAATTCCAAGAGATTTTGGTCTGAATTCCAGGGGATTTTCGTTTAAATTCCAGGGGGTTTTGGTCTTAATTTCAGGGGATTTTGATATTAGACCAAGGGATTTAATGAAACTAAGCGCAATATCAACATTTATTATTTAAGACTAAATACAGAAATCTGAATGCATATTTACTTAAATTTATTTAATGATCTAGAAAACATACAATAAAGGAATAATTAATATATTATGAAATTATAATCAATTGTCAATGCATATGATAAATAAATAATACATAAAAAAACAAGACAGAATTTTTACAAATTTTACTTAGCACATTTACTTATTTTAATAAATGAATTATTATAGCACTGCGCATAGTAATATACTTTTCATTATTAATTTATTAGGTTGGGGATTCCCCCCCCCCCCCCCCTGGGGAATATATGGCATACACAAACCAAACTTACACTCTCAATTGTTTCAAATGAACATTATTATTTATTAACTATTTTGATTCAATTAGCATTCACATTTAGTCAAGTCACCATGATTTGCATTTGAATTTTTGCTATTTGTCACATTAGACATACCTTATATACTTCATTTGTACCAAAATTAAACAAATAACGATCTGTATTATATGATAGCACAGTTTGAAAAAAGAGAAAAAAATACTTTTATTACGTAATTAATTGCTTAAACATTAAACATACATTTTGTCCATCCTTTTCTTTTATGAAATTCAAAAGCCATTGCATTACTCTTCATATTGACAAACAAGAAATAAAAATAGTTCATGTATGTAATCATCTATTTTATTTAATTTAAACAATCATTTGATATCAATATAATTTAGTTCTTACAAATCATGTAAGTAATTTCACTTTCAATAAATTGAGAATTAATAAACAGTCGACATGCCAAATTCCTTTTATAGGACCTTGTCAGATGGAAAGCTATTATTAAGGACCCAAGTGATGTTTGTTCCTGCATCGGAACTGCCAATTAGAAATTTTGCATTGAATGTTACATATTTGGGTTAATTAAGGGCTATAATCCCTGTCCTGACAATTTTGAAGATAGAACTTAAGAAAAGTTATTGACTGGCTAAAAGAAAAATATAAAGTGAGGAATAAAGGCAATGTAATCTTTACAGATATACAAAAATGATTTACAGATACATATTTAGACTTATCGACATTTTACTTAATATCAAAAGGTTCTTACAAATTATTAATAATATTATTCTTCATATATATACACATTATTTAGTAAACAGTACTGTTTCAACAATTCAAACAAATACATAGTTACAAATCAAATGTTGCTGTATTATGGCAAACACTTGGTGTTCCATCAGTACTTTAACTGAACTGGAACCTCAGATCAACCCATAAAGAAATGGAGTCTAGTAACTTCCAACTCGCCTGCCTCTTGGAACAACTGGGCCATGATTTTACCAGTTACCAGTAAGTGTTCTTTTAGACCATCATATTGGTCAGAAATGTAATCAAACAAATCAAGACTGTCCGTAACTGGAATGTCGGACCAGTTTCAATACATAGGCCACACTTTTTTTATCCAACTCCTTCCAAATGATGGGTAGTGACATGGACATTCCTCAATCCAACTTCTGCAGTGACTTCATTCATTCCTTTAGTCAAATACGGACAGTGTGAGCTGTTGAGATAGACAGCTCCTGTGACATCACATTTTATTGTGAAGAATGTCCAGCATAGATGGCTTGTCATCTAATGTAGCTTGCAGCCTGCTCTGAAGCTTGTCCATAGCCCCATATGTGTGGCCAGTCATCCATAATATCCCCATTTTAATGATAATCTGAAAATAATCCCAAGCACATTTATATGCATATTTATTATATCATATCCGCTTCTATACACTTATCTTCTCTAGGATGTTCAAACAGGCTTGATGTGACAATACAAAATAAGAAGACAAATAAACAGCGAGATACTACAAGTATATTGAATTTTCTGTCTGATTTAAAATGATTTGTAATATAAACAGGACAGGTGAAACTTCCTATTCAACAAATATCTTTCTTTATTGTCATTTCCAAGCATTTTTTTATGATTAGATTATTTAATATTTCACAACTTAAATACTATCAGGAAGTCATAAGATTAACCATCTATATATATAATCATATATATATATATATGTATTTAATATATAAAAACAAGTCATTATACAATTGATATACACCAATTAAAAAGGTATTTATACTTCTGAAACACTGTTGCAAAAGCCACTGGGCACAAAGAGGTTAATGAAGGTTTTCCTGATGCCCTTTGAGGTTTCCCCACAATAATGAGAAAGACGACCTCTGAGAGAGATGGTGGTTATTTCCTGAAACATGAATATTTATACATGTTGTATATAATTTTCAAAAAAGGACACTTGATAATATACAGAATGCTGTACATAAAATTTATAAGTCCTGTAAATAAATGCTTTGGAAAAATCCCAGAACGTATAAACAGCAAAACCCAAAACCTCTTGATTTTGTTCTCAATTGGCCAACAGAGGAAGTAATTTTTTATTTTTTTTTCAAGAATCCATGAAAACCAGCGATATAAAACTGCTGACAAAAAATAAGATCATTTTCTTTAACCTTTAGTAATAGTTTAACCCACAAAACATTGGCTTTCAAACGAACATATGCAAATCTGCGATATGATCTATGTCAGCAGTCTTTTATCATTGGTTTGCAGATAATTACCCAAAAATTTGCTCTTTCCAAGACAAAAAAATAAAAAAGTTGTAAAAACGGTAAATTTGTGAGAGTGCAGCTTTAATAATAATTGATATATTCTTATAATGAAGCTGTTATGTGCTGAAAATAGAACCCAATGAAAAATAAGCATATCCTAATAAGCCTAGCTTTTTATGAAGTATTTACTGAATCAAATAGACATATAGGCAAATGACTGAAAAGCTTCCATAGTTAAAGCTGCACTCTCGCAGATTAAACATTTTGACAACTTTTTAATTTTTGTCTTGGAACAAGCCAATTTTTGCTACAATCCATGGAAACCAGTTATATAAGACTGCTGACAAAAAATTAGATCGCTGATTTTTATATTTAAGTTCATAAATTGATGTTTTATGCATTTTTCTTAAACCGTTAGTAAAGGGTTTAGGCTCTAAAACATTAATTTTCGAAAATATGAAAATCTTAGATCTGTTTTTTTTTATCAATAATCTTACATCAATGGGTTGCAGATATTTACGCAAAAATTTGCTCTTTCCAAGACAAAAATAAAAAAGTTGTAAAAATGGTCAATCTGTGAGAATGCAGCTTTAAGAGTATTTTTTAAACTTATAATGAAAGTCATTTGCATTTATTTAATATTTTTTTTTTTCAATTTTATTTTCTCAAATATACATGTACATCATACATATATTCATAAAGTATACAAAAGTCGTGTTCCAAATTCAATCATAAAGAAAATATTTATTTTTTTCTGTTTTTTTTTGGTGTTAGTTAAGAAAGTAAGAAATGTTAGATAGAAGAAGGCAAGAAAGCAATGTGAATGAAATTTACAGTCTTACTGTAAACTTGCGGTATTCAAGAATTAAGCTTGTTGAGTACTAGGATCCATCTACCATGAAACGTATGCAGTTTATTTTTGGCCATAGCTATTATCTTTTCAGATTGCAGTCTCTTTGAAAAATATGGAACAAAAGCCTCCAAGTATTTTGCAAGAAGTATAACTAAGTTAATTGCATATTCATAACTTCCATTTAAAGACCTAAAGTTACAACAAGAGGGCCATGATGGCCCTAAATCGCTCACCTGAGTAAAAGAGTTTAACCTTTGTTATTAATATAGCTTGTTTCTCAAAGAATATTGAACAAGAGCTGTCAAAGTATGTGACAAATGCCCCCCAATGTGACATTGATCTATGAACAAGTACATAAAAAGTTGATCTTGCCTTTATGTGTCAAATACATATTGCAAGTTATATTAAATTGCCTCTGAGCATAGAAAAAAAAACAATCATACTAAATGACAGCCAACACTCTTTATGTACCCATATTCAGCATTCCATTGTGAATAAACACTTAGTATATCTTTCACCTTAGAGGTAGGGACATGGGTCTTGCACACGACACGTTGTCTTGGTATGTCGAAAACATATGGCAAGTCATTTTAAAATCTGTCCATATAAGAGTAAGTCACAGCGCGGACACGACAGCCTATATTTTCCTTCAGGTTGCCATGGCAACCAGAGTTCTCCATGGAATTAATTTTTTTGAACAATTTTGAAAAAGCACCAACCAAGGATCATTCCTATGAAGTTTCATCAAAATTGTCCAAGCGGTTTAGGAGAAGAAGATGACTGTAACCAATTGTTGACACTTTTCCTTTAGGTTGCCATGTCAACCAGAGTTCTACATGGAATTAATTTCTTTGAACAATTTTGAAAAAGCACCAACCAAGGATCATTCCTATGAAGTTTCATCAAAATTGTCAAAGCGGTTTAGGAGAAGAAGATGATTATAACCAATTGTTGACATTTTCCTTTAGGTTGCCATGGGAACCGGGCCAAACAAAATTATGTGAACAAATTTAAGAGAGGTCCATGCAAGGACACTTCAAACCAAATTTGCTGAAGATCTATCAAGGGGTTCATGCGAAGAAAATGTTATTTTTTTTTCTCTAATTTTAGCTCTGCTGGCCCTTAAAAGGGGCCAAACAAAATTATTTGAAAAGACCTGACAGAGGCCCATGCTAGGATGCTTCAGACTTGAAGATCCATCAAGCAGTTAATAAGATCAGTTGTTTAAAGGTTTTCTATTGTTTGCTCTGGTGACCCCTAAAAGGGGCCAAACAAAACCATTTGAACAAAGTTGAGAGAGGACCATGTAAGGATGCTACATATCAAGTATGGAGTCATTCTGACCTTTACTTTCAGAGGAAAAGATGTTTAAGTGACAAGACAATGTAAAAACAAATGACCCCTGAGCAAGGCCAATTTGACCCCGGGACAATAATTTGAATACCTTTGGTGTAGGTCCACTAGGTAACACTATATACCAAATATGAAAGCTCTAGGTCTTATATTTTGGAGAAGAGGATTTTTAATGTTTTATTATATAAGACTATATAAAAATATTGAAAACCTAAGCCTATGAACACGGGGCGTGGCCAATTTTGACCCCAGGGCTAAAGTTTGAACAATCTTAATAGTGGTCCGATAAACAATGCTTCATACCAAATATCTAAGGCCTTCGCCTTTTGGTTTCGGAGAAGAAGATTTTATAAGTTTTCATCATATACATATATAAGGAAACCCATGACCGCCCGGGTGGGGACATTTTTTGACCCCAGGGCCAAAGATTGAACAATATTGGTACAAGTCAACTAGATGATATATCATGCCAAATATCTAAGCTCTTGTCACTACTTGATTTTACGTGTGTATCTATATATGTATATTTGTTATTAATTGTTGTATGTGGCCCATATTGAAAATTGGTATGTGTACTAAATATGTTAGCCAGTTTAAATTAAGACGTTACTTGTCTTTGTGAGTTTGGAGAAGATTTTTTAAGTTTTCACTATAGCACATATAGAGAAAACCCATCAGCCCCGGGGTGTGGCCAATTTTGACCACAGGGCCATAATTTGAACAAACTTCGTAGAGGTCCACTAGACGATGAATCATGCCAAATATCTAAGCTCTAAGCCACGTAAGTTCAGAGGAGATGATTTTTGAAGTTTTCACTATAAACATATAGAGAAAACCCATGCCCCCGAAGGGGGTGGGGCCAATTTTGACCCCAAGGCCATAATTTGAACAATCTTTGTAGAGGTCCACTAGACGATGAATCATGCCAAATATCTAAGCTCTAGTCCAAGTAAGTTCAGAGGAGAAGATTTTTGAAGTTTTAACTATAAACATATAGAGAATACCCTAACCCCCCTGGGCGGGGCCAATTTTGACCCCAAGGCCATAATTTTAACAATCTTTGTAGAGGTCCACTAGACGATGAATCAAGCCAAATATCTAAGCTCTAAGCAATGTAAGTTCAGAGGAGATTTTTGATTTTTTTTAATATAATCATATAGAGAAAATCCATGACCACCCAGGGGCGGGGCCAATTTTGACCACAGGGCCATAATTTGAACAATCTTTGTAGAGGTCCACTAGACGATGAATCATGCCAAATATCTAAGCTCGTGTCCACGTAAGTTAAGAGGAGAAGATTTTTGAAGTTTTAACTATAAACATATCAAGTATACCCATGACCCCCCGGGGCTGGGCCAATTTTGACCCCAAGGCCATAATTTGAACAATCTTTGTAGAGGTCCACTTGACGATGAATCATGCCAAATATCTAAGCTCTAGTCCAAGTAAGTTCAAAGGAGAAGATTTTTGAAGTTTTCACTATAAACATATAAAGAATACCCTAACCCCCCGGGGCGGGCCAATTTTGACCCCAAGGCCATAATTTGAACAATCTTTGTAGAGGTCTACTAGACGATGAATCATGCCAAATATCTAAGCTCTAGTCCAAGTAAGTTAAGAGGAGAAGATTTTTGAAGTTTTAACTATAAACATATCAAGTATACCCATGACCCCCCGGGGCGGGGCCAATTTTGACCCAAAGGCCATAATTTGAACAATCTTTGTAGAGGTCCACTTGACGATGAATCATGCCAAATATCTAAGCTCTAGTCTAAGTAAGTTCAAAGGAGAAGATTTTTGAAGTTTTCACTATAAACATATAGAGAATACCCTAACCCCCCGGGGCGGGCCAATTTTGACCCCAGGGCCATAATATGAACAAACTTTGTAGAGGTCCACTAGACGATGAATCATGCCAAATATCTAAGCACTAGTCCAAGTAAGTTCAGAGGAGAAGATTTTTTGAAGTTTTAACTATAAACATATAGAGCATACCCATGACCCCCCGGGGCGGGGCCAATTTTTACCCCAGGGCCATAATTTGAACAAACTTTGTAGAGGTCCACTAGACGATGAATCATGACAAATATCTAAACTCTAGGCCAAGTAAGTTCAGAGGAGAAGATTTTTGAAGTTTTCACTATAAACATATAGAGAAAACCCATGACCCCCCGGGGCGGGGCCAATTTTGACCCAAGGGCCATAATTTGAACAATCTTGGTAGAGGACCATTTGGTGATCCTACCTACCATATATCAACGGCCTAAGCCTTGTGGTTTGGGAGAAGAATATTTTTAAAGTTTTTCCTTTCCATTGCCATGGCAACCAGAGTTCTGCATGGAATTCAATTCTTTGAACAATTTTCAAAGGGGACCACCCAAGGAACATTCCTGTGAAGGTTGGATGAAATTGGCTAAGCGGTTTATGAGGAGATGTCGTTTAAAGTAAAAGTTTACGGACGGACGGACGACGGACGGACGCCGGACAAATTGTGATCACAAAAGCTCACCTTGTCACTATGTGACAGGTGAGCTAAAAAGTGACCTCACTGTAATTTATTGTCGAAATATCAACCTCAAATAAGCGTGTTATTTTGTTCCAGAATATTTGGGTGGAATGGCATTCCCAAAACATATGTTTGTTCGAATCTATATACATTGAGCAAAAATCACATAGACTGCAAGAACTAATATTGTATCGATAAAGTTTGCTATTATCAGGCAGTATTCTAAGAAGAATTTTTCCAGTTTAGATCATTTACGCTTAGTAAATCTGCCTCCCATATTCCTTCTTTCACATTTTGCACTGGTTTTGGGTTTAAAATGAGTTCCTGGTACACCAGCTTGCATATTTTAGTATTTTCAGTCACCTTATTTAAAAAAAAAACGTAGGTACATTGTAATTCATTTCCTCTAATTTTACTTTTAATTTCCAATTTTGAGGAATACACTTCAAAAGCGTGTAATATTTCATGTAATCATGTTGGTTAATATCGTATAGTCTGTGTAGATCCTCAAAATTGTAAAACTGCTTTTGTTGAAAGTTATACAGATGCTCAATGTATTGTACTTTGCTGTACCAATTCTTATAGAAAAATGTGTCATCGTTTTGTTGTCTAATGTAACTATTGTTCCAAATAATTTCTTTCGCTATGAAGTTTACTTCTTTTCTAAATGTTACACTTGCCCATGATTTAATTATATCACGAAGAAATTTCGATTTTATTTCAAGCCTATCAATTTTATTTGGGTCTAGATTACATTTGAAAATAAAAACTTTTCCAAATCTAACCATCATATTTTCATATATTTTTACCTAATTTGAATCTTTTTGAAACAGCATTCGTTTAACCCAACTTGATTTAATTGCACATTCGAATTTCAATATGTCTAGCATTTTTAAAATGTTATGGGCTGAAAATAGAACCCAATGAAAAATAATCATATCCTAATAAGCCTAAGCTTTATATGAAGTATTTACTGAATCAAACAGACATATAGGCAAATGACTGAAAAGCTTCCATAGTTAAAGCTGCACTCTCGCAGATTAAACATTTTGACAACTTTTTAATTTTTGTCTTGGAACAAGCCAATTTTTGCTACAATCCATGGAAACCAGTTATTTAAGACTGCTGTCAAAAAATTAGAACGCTGATTTTTATATTTAAGTTCATAAATTGATGTTTTATGCATTTTTCTTAAACCGTTAGTAAAGGGTTTAAGCTCTAAAACATTAATTTTCGAAAATATGAAAATCTAAGATTTTTTTTTTTACCAACAATCTTACATCAATGGGTTGCAGATATTTACACAAAAATTTGCTCTTTCCAAGACAAAAATAAAAAAAGTTGTAAAATTGGTAAATCTGTGAGAATGCAGCTTTTAGAGTATTTTTTAAACTTACAATGAAAGTCATTTGCATTTATTTAATATAAGTATGAAAACTAATGTGTTATTTATTCTGAACTCCTTTATAAAAATGTAGGACAAAACATCCCATGTCATTTTTGAATAAGGGGACAAAACATCTCCAACCCATTTAGACAGGGTTGACAAAACAACCCAGATCATTTTGACATGGTGGACAAAATAACCAGAAAAATATTGGCAGTTCAAAAAGTTAAGACCCCCCTCCCATCCTACCAACACTTGAAAGATTAAAACTAATTGGTCATTATCAAGATGTGTTTTATTACCCCCAATAAACACCCTTTTTCACTTAATTTATTAGGTTTAGAAATGTTACTATGGAGATCTTTATCACAGCATAAGGAAGACACAGTGACTTTAATCATAAGGATTTGCTACAAAGCTACAGTATAATATTAAGTTCAGCATTATGATAATCCTTACTTCAAAACACTCTTCTTAAAAAGGTGTTCAAGGCCAAAATCTAATATTCATATTCATTACAGGCTGCTTTGCATGACAATTATTAATTTTAGATATTTGCTTTAAGCAATTTATTTTTAATTATAAAAACACCTTCTCATAGTTTTCAGTTTTCATCTTCATTTTGATATTGACATGTTAATATTAAAGGGGCCTCATGTGTTTTTAATATTTACATTAGTCTTATATTAAAGCTGCAACCTCACAGATTGAACGTTTTGACAACTTTTTTTTTAAATTTTTGTCTTCGAACAAGCGAATTTTTGTGTAAATATCTGCAAACCAGTGATAAAAGACTGCTGACAAAATATCAGATTGCAGCTTTTCATACTTCCGTCCAAATTGATGTTTTATGCATTTTTCTTAAACTGTTAGTAGCAGTTAAAGCGCCCCAGTTTAAGCTGTAAAACATTAAATTTGGAATGGAAATATCAAAATCTGAAATCTAATCTTTTGTCAGCAGTCTTTTATCACATAAGCAAGTATTTACGCAAAGAAATTCTTATACATAAAGTTTAAACAAAAAATAAAAAAATTGGAAATCAATACATACACAAGTTGACTAACATATATTTTGAATATAAACCTTAAATTACTTTCCAAAGAATGCATTTAAGGAAAGTTACTTACTGAAAACAAGACTGTAACAATGCATGTATATTAAAGTGAAAACGCACATATTAAATGACTGGTGGATTCTTAAAAATAATGAGATTATGTATTTTAAAATTGTAATCCTTTATAATTTTTACTCTTTCTGTTTTTAAAAAGGATGTAACCCTAACCAAATCATTTTATTTTTGGCCCTACTATAATACAATCAAGAATTTAGCCCCACATTCCAGAATGCAGGGCTTAAATGGTTGTGTTATCATTTTGATCACTAAAATGACATCATTGACAAAATAAGGATTAAAAAATCTTTGTTTGGCCTAACTGACCCTATTTTTTGTTTTTTGGTGTTTTGATCAATATGTGCTTTTTTAGTAAAGACCTTAATAATACCCTGATATAGGTCAGTTTGCTAAAGAAACATGGTCCTAAAAAACAACAAAAAAACAGTTACCGTATGCCTACCTTTTTTTGATATTTAAATGAAAACTATGAATACTTTTTTTGGCCTAAGCAACAATTTTTTGTTTGAAGCCAGATGTGCATACTGTGTATTTTTTACTTAATTACATTGTATTGTCTGCGAATTACCAATATCAAATCCACTGTCCTATTTAACAGGATAATGGTTTTGATATTGGTCCCATGTATTATCATTATTAGAAATGTAGGAATTTTATTCAAGACCATTTGCAAGATGTGTCATGTTTGGTGTCAATATTATGCTTGAATTATCATATTTTATATTTGTCATTGTTAGATATTTAATTTGTATAAGAAAATGATGAATAATAAAACCTTTTAAGTTTTTTCCTCAGTTGGTAAGAATTACACCTGTTGTTGTTGTTGGGTTAATAAAAGTCTGCTTGCCTGTGGCTCCATTATGGCTTGACCCTGTCACACCCCCTAGTGTGACTGAAACATATTTGTGACAAAGGGGGATCCACCTACAATGAATATCAGTATTTATTTTAGCTCCACCCCTTTTACTTGACCTGACGTCGCCCCTTTCACTGAACCTGACATTTGATTGGCTGAATGAATATGCGTTTTAAAGGTTTCCTTATGACTGACAGCCCCCACCCCCCACAGAGAAAGACTGGTCATTTGAGACAATCACAATCATATTTTGAAAAGGGGGCTATATGGGTGACTATGAATTGGCTTGTAATTGATTTAAGATAATGATCATTATCTGCAGTTATGCACTTAAATTCATAAAAAAATCATGTTCCTTATACTATGAAAATTTTGGAAGAAATACATGACTGTCAATTTAGAATTGAACTTAATTTCCATGTAAATATCCTTAAATGGTATAACATGTCGAAGGCAAAATGTAGATTTTCACAGATTGATACAATTGCTAAAAGGCATGTTCATTTTTTCAAGATAATGACATTAATAGAAGGTTTCTACTTTGTGTAAGGTTTTCTGAATTTAAACATTTTGTTTTGTCTTCAAGTCTCTTAACATTACCAAATAAAAAGAACTGTCCTCCAGTTTGTATTATGTAGAATAAGATGTAATTTGGAAGTAACTGTAATTTGTTACAAAGATGGTTTAACCAAAACTTAATGAAAATCCCACATTGATTTTGTGCATTTATTTATATATATATATATATATATATATACATATAGCCCGCAATAGTTGTAGCCCGGAATTACAGCTATTCTGGTTTTCCCAACCTAATACTACGGTAGCATCATAAGCCACTCACAGACTTTGATTGAATTGGTAAAAGACAAAAAATAAATATTTACTTTCTTAGTGTTACAATGCAAAAGATACTGGGCCTACTTTCTATCGAGTAAAACATTCTTAATATATAAAGCTTTTTTCCATTTGCCAAATAATGGAAAATTATTTGAACTTGATTTTGAAAAATAATTATTCTTTATCCTGACTATATAATTATTTAGTCTTTAAAACAGACTCTCTTCCTTTTAAACTCTAAAATATCTTTAAAAATAAAATAAAATACATTTAAACCCATTAAGATTTAATTAATTATTTAAACAGGCCAGTCTGCACTGCTTTTTCAGTAAGGATTTTAGTCAAAATCATATATTCGTAAGAACAAGACAGTACACCATAGGTAATTATGACCCCCCCCCCCCCCCCCCCTCCCATAATTATCCATATTATGCATATTTGTATACATGTATTAGCTAGACAATATACAACGATAAGTGTATTGTATATATTAGTGAGCAAATAAATGCATTAATAAATAAATAAATACAGATTTATACCGGTAAATAGATTTATAAATATAAATATTTTAGGAAAGATAAACATTAGATAAAAAATATTATCAAAGCCTTTCTAAATAGCCAAATTGTATTGGCTGGTGGGATTACTCAAAATTACCGTGCATGGCCGCTTACAACCAATTAAATATTTTCAATAGCTCTGAGAATGATTCATACAATCTTTGATATGATGTCAGTTTTTTTTACATGGCATGGCTTGACTTGATCAATATAAATTTTATATTAATATTATGACTTGCACCATTCACATGACTTTTCATATATATGTTCTTTAAGTTTTGTGTGATAATATATCTTTTGATCTAAATTTGTGATTCAAAAACTTAAACAAACATATATATTTACTGCTTCGGAATCACACTTGACACACAAGACATGTTAAAATGGATTATTGTACTCACTGTTTTTTAATTTAAGTTTATTCATCAAACTCTGTCACTCTAGCTGTCTCTGTATTATCAGCATCACACATCAACTAAAAAAATAAATAATAAGAAATATAACAAGAAAGGTTCAAGTAGTTAAAAAATATATTGGCTGTCATTGGACATAATATAACAATTTACCATGATTCCATGAAATATTTTTACAAACTAGCAAACCCGAACTCTTTAGTATTTTTTTTTAAATCTTTGTGAGATTTTGCATAAAGCATCTATCTTTGTTAATTTACCACATTAAAATTAAAATATATTGTTTAACTGTACTTTTATTTATTTTATAAATATCTTATATGTTGTGCACCAGTCAATTGTAACCACGGCGCCCCCAGGTCCGTAAATAGCGGGGACTTTGACTTTTGGTCCAGCCAACCCTGGGTATAATCCCCCCCCCCCCTGCGGGGACGAACTGATGGTAAAACCCCGGCCAAATGCCCCCGCACTCCAGAGTCTGAGACTCTATATAAGGCCCAATCTCGGCTAAATTTGGCTATAAGACAACACCAACACGGTCACCCGGCCCTGCGGGGCCACCTAGAAAGTAAAAACATGGCCCATATCCCCGGCTATTCCCAATATACAATGTCTACAATGCATTGAAACTAACTAACTGAAGTACCACATAGTTTACAATTAATTGATTTTTCACAGTTTTTGCATTAAAAAAAGATTACTAGGTGTGTATACCTAGTATACTTAATTTGTATGCATGATTGGCTAGTTGATGTTATCACTTGATGTTACCAAGCTAGGTAAATATTAATTAAATAGACATATGTAAACTTTCGTAGCAGTGGATACAACACTGGACTGCAATTTTGGCGACCACAGTTTAGCTGTCTCCGTGGCCTAGTGGTTAAGCGTCCGCCTACGGAGCGGGAGGTTCGATCCCTGGCCGCGTCATACCAAAAGACGTTAAAAATTGGTACAAGTAGCTCCCTTGCCTGGCGCTCGGCATTTAAAGGGTAGTGCTTGGAAAAGTGGTGTTATCAGTACTGGTTTAACCCAGGAAAGTTGTACCCCGTGTATCGGTGCTTTACACCGAGCATGTAAAAGAACCAAGGGGTCTCTTCGAAAAAGAGCTAGGGTATTGCAACCGGACTTCCTTGTATCCCACAACTGTCTCTTCATTGTGCTGTCCCTTCAGCAAATCAAAGGACCCCATTGGAAATAAGTGCTTGCACTTTCACGGGTTATCCTTGACCGCAAGGTCTAAAGAAATACATACAAAATCATGTCACCATGTGACTTTCTCTTCAAATTCTGTTAGAAAATATAATGTTCTTTTTTTAGGTTACATCTTATTTTTCTATAATATTTACTTTCATAATTTCCTACAAAGACTTTTGTCAGTTATTCTAATTGCAATTGAGTGTTTTGACATTTCTGATAAGATTTTACTGTTTCCTTTTCTTAATTATTATCAGTTTATTATCTCGGATCATAATCATAAACCTTACTCTTTTAGACTTTGACACTTCTCAATTATCTCAGACTTAATCTAATTGTAAATTTTACTTTTTGACAATAATTATTTTTGAGTGACATTTTCTAAAATCTTCGATCATTATCTTTTTATCACTTAATTCTGATTGGTAACTTCTACTCTTTAAGTTAGTATATAAGTATGTACATTTTTCATTTAGAGACAGGAGAAATATATACATTAGAGATACATATAGACTAGGAACTTTGTACTTCTTCTTTTACTAAGGAAATATCTTTGAACTACTTTTTTTGTGACTATATAATTAATTTACTTACTTCCATAACTTAATATATCACATGGACTATTGAATGTTTCGTGTTAAATAAGTCTTTGGATTTATCTTTGTTAACTTTTCAACTTAAATGTGGAATTAATAAAGAACCAACTTTTAAAGATCTTAATTGGACTTGAGTTGTTAATCAAAGTGAACCATTAAAACGTGATCTGAACTTAAACGGTAACTCGCATATGTCAGCTCATTCCCCAAATTAATGGCCAACTGCATGTGCCCCTTAGACAGTGTGGCTTGGGCTCGGTGACCACCCTACTATACCGGAGTGTATATACTGGCCCATTCCCGACGCTGCACAACTTAACTGGGGTGCGCGGTACCACATACATACATACATACATACATACAGTTCGAACCCGGTCTCTGATTTTTTTCTTTAAATTTTGATATTTTTTTAACAATTATGATATCAAAAGGTTAAACATTTTATTGAATAATTTTCCTGTATACTGGGACTGACCCTACTGTTTGTATAGTCCATTGGTTAAAGAAAATAGATTAAAAAAGTGAAAAAATAATTGTAAAGTGTGTGGTTAAGGTAGCACTACCCTTAATGAAAACTTCCACTTGAAATGCTTCAATTTTAATGCTTTATCCTTTATTGTTAAGCACAGACCTACACATCTTTTGTGGGTTCATGTGAGCAGTTCAACTTCAAAGCAACCCAGAAGCATCTTTTTATTTTCCATTCCATTAGCTTACATTTTTCTACAGTAGTTTTATTAAAAAATAGTTATTTTTTTCATACCGAAGGTATAACATACTGCTTTTTTTGCATTATGTTCCAAAAAGGTTAAAGATATTCAGTGTTCTGCCAAGGATGCGCCCTTGCGCCATTGGCGCAGAAAAAATCGTGATGGCGCAACGAAATACCTGTAGACGGGCCGATTGGCGCACCCGTTTTTCGAAAAGCCGTTTTGACTTAATCAAAATTTTAAGAGCCGTTTAGGCTTAATCAATTTCTTTTTCTGATGAAACATTAAATATGAAATTTCAAAATAACAGTAAACCCCAACTGTCAATGTATTCATTCGATAACAACGATTTTCATTGGTCCGTTTACATGTAACTATCCAACCGCGAGGTATTTTTTTTACCAAATTCAATGTCATCATCATGGCTGAGAAAAAGAAAACAACTCAAATTGGAGGGGGGAGATATAAACAAATTCGATTTCAATGAGGCCCTGGTGCATTAAAGGAATGCAAAACAGAGGAAAATGTTCCTGGGTGGAATTCCGCGTATCTAATGGCCCCAAGGACCCCCCCCCCCCCAAAAGAAAAAAAAAAGAAGTAGAAGAAATAAATAAAAAAACAAGATATTTTAATTTTTTTAGCTGATTAAAAAAGATACTCATGTGCTTTTGGGCCAGTTTTTCTTCTACGGCAGTGTGCTTTTGACCCCAAAAGTTCCCCAATGTCCGAAATGGTTTCAGCCCTCCAGCTGCCAGGTCAATCACATCCCTGATAAAGCATAACAACACATTGACACATGAAACTGTTTATTAACATATATCATTGTGTCTCATTTGTGCCAAGTTTAAAGTTTTTCTAAATGTTGAATGGATCTGTCCAATACTTGAGAATACTGATGTCATGTGGATGTTACACCATGTATATAATGGGTAAATAAAACACTCATTTAAAAGTTTTCATTTTTCCCCTGGAAAAGGTCATGGCCCTTCACTTTTGTAAATGGCCCCTAATTTTCATGACTGCTGGGCCATTCGGCCCCATCTTTTTCAATCCTTGGCAGAACACTGCGATAGTATTAGGCAAAATATATTAAAACATACTTTGTGGTTTGCTTTACTGTCATGATATTATTTCAAAGTCTGAAGCAGTTAAATATTCCTAAAAATCCAATAAAGAAAAAAATCCAATTCTAGGATCACAATACACATGATATCATATTGGAAATCATGATTAAAAAGATGTTTTCTTGTTAACATTACCAGACAATAAGACTCTTTCCTGCCTTTCCTCATCATATTGCTCTCAACAATCTGCATAACCTGAAATTATATTTGAATAATGCAATACTTAACTTTGTCATTATCAACTATGACTGTAAGTCTTGGTATAAAACCTTTCAGTTCCCACAGTCTTTGATATTCTTCAAGATATATTACAAAATATATTACAAAAGGAAAAGGAAAATCGTTACTGTGCATGATATCTGATCTGCTTTCATTGCCACAATTGATGAATATAAAATTTGGACAAATGGAAGCAACTCTCTCAATTAGAATCTGACATTGCATTAAAAATGTTATGCATCAGTCATTTATAACCACAAACACTTGACAAAGTACCATAATGAACCAAACATACATAAAATAACATTCAAATATTCGTCTTTGATATTTCAAACGTCAAAGTAAAATCACAGGTATCTGAATCATTGCTTGTCACAAAAATGTTGTTTAAAACCATTTTGGGTATATACAATGAGATAAACAACACATCTGAAGCTATTTAGTGTCTTTAATATACAAAAAAGAAACAAGTGACAAACAACGATTCAGATGCCTGTGAGTAATTTAAGTAAAATCATATTATCTTTTACTGTTAGCATACTTGATCCCAATCCTTTCGTACCACAGCGACACATCATGGTGACGGAGTACTTACAAAGTTGACTTGAGGCTGTTTATCCATGTCGACATATTAGAAGTCCAAGTTATAATCCTTGATTATACTAGTTATTATACTAAAACGGGAGCTTAAAGGGATATCCGGAAATAAAACTAGTTGAAATGGTCGCAGTCAACAGTTTCATGGTTTACTTTACGGAAAAATTTAAGGGTGTATAGATTCCAATGGTCAGACTGTGAGCGTGTATAGAATATAACGTCGACCTCCGAGGAGAAGAAACTTGTGTAAAGATATTAAAAAAATGGAAATTGTGTCACTGGTTGAGTTAGAATGCTTCAGGTAATTTTTGATATGATTTATTGCATTCAAATTCATTAAAAGATGCTTAAATCTTATCGTTAAGATATCGGCACAGAAGTGTTAGCTTGGAATTGGATGGATACAATGTCAGGACACAGGTAAACAATAAAAAAACTTCAAATTTATTTCTAAATAAATAAATAAAGGTAATCTTTTAAGAAATTAAGGAAAGTTGAAATGTTTTCCCATTAAAATTTATTGCCAGAACCTCCAATTGGATTTAGCCCATTGCCAATGTTACCAATTGGAAGATTCCAATGGGACAATGTTCCAATTGGAGTTTTCCAATTTCCTGATTTCTCCCATATTGAATAGTGGGAAATATCCAATTGGAAAAATTGGTCGACGGGATTATTTTTTACAAAAAATGATTAAAAGTACTATAAACGCACTTTTTCTAGATAACATTTTAACCATTAATGATAATGATTGTTATTTATCACTAATTTCTTTTTTGAAAATGTGGGATAATTTTCCAACAAAAAAATGTTGGGCTGATTTTCCAATTGGAAAAACCATTTTCCAATGGGAAGGCCATTTTCCAATGGGAATCCCATTGGAAAACTTTCCTTTAAATGCAGAAAAAACATATTTCTAAATCAAATTTCAGGAAACAAAAAATATCTCTTATAAGTATTACCTAACACATTTTAAAAATACAAAAATAAAAAAACATTGGGTGAAAAACAAAGAAAATAAGTTTGCAAAAATTCCGGATTTGCAAACTTAATCCGGATGCTGTTAGTAGTAAGATGATTGAACTATTTAGAGGAGTAAGATATTGAACTATTATGAGTAATAAGATATTGAACTATTTAGAGGAGTAAGATATTGAACTATTAAGAGTAGTAAGATATTGAACTATTTGAAGTAGTAAGATATTGAACTATTTAGAGGAGTAAGATATTGAACTATTAAGAGGAGTAAGATATTGAACTATTTAGAGTAGTAAGATTTTGAACTATTTAGAGGAGTAAGATGCTTGAACTATTTAGAGGAGTAAGATATTGAACTATTTAGAGTAGTAAGATATTGAACTATTTAGAGTAGTAAGATGATTGAACTATTTAGAGGAGTAAGATATTGAACTATTGAGAGTAGTAAGATATTGAACTATTGAGAGTAGTATGATATTGAACTATTTAGAGTAGTAAGATATTGAACTATTTAGAGGAGTAAGATATTGAACTATATAGAGGAGTAAGATATTGAACTATTTAGAGGAGTAAGATATTGAACTATTTAGAGGAGTAAGATGATTGAACTATTTAAAGGAGTAAGATATTGAACTATTTAGAGTAGTAAGATATTGAACTATTTAGAGTAGTAAGATACTGAACTATTTAGAGTAGTAAGATATTGAACTATTTAGAGGAGTAAGATATTGAACTATTTAGAGTAGTAAGATATTGAACTATTTAGAGTAGTAAGATACTGAACTATTTAGAGGAGTAAGATATTGAACTATTTAGAGGAGTAAGATAATTGAACTATTTAGAGTAGTAAGATATTGAACTATTTAGAGGAGTAAGATGATTGAACTATTTAGAGGAGTAAGATATTGAACTATTTAGAGGAGTAAGATATTGAACTATTTAGAGTAGTAAGATATTGAACTATTTAGAGGAGTAAGATGATTGAACTATTTAGAGGAGTAAGATATTGAACTATTTAGAGAAGTAAGATGATTGAACTATCCAGAGGAGTAAGATATTGAACTATTAAGAGGGGTAAGATATTGAACTATTGGCCAGTAAGATATTGAACTATTTAGAGGAGTAAGATATTGAACTATTTAGAGGAGTAAGATATTGAACTATTTAGAGTAGTAAGATGATTGAACTATTTAGAGGAGTAAGATATTGAACTATTGAGAGTAGTAAGATATTGAACTATTTAGAGTAGTAAGATATTGAACTATTTAGAAGAGTAAGATATTGAAATATTAAGAGTAGTAAGATATTGAACTATTAAGAGTAGTAAGATATTGAACTATTAGAGGATTAAATATTGAGTAAGATATTGAACTATTTAGAGTAGTAAGATATTGAACTATTTAGAGTAGTAATATATTGAACTATTTAGAGTAGTAAGATATTGAACTATTTAGAGTAGTAAGATATTGAACTATTTAGAGTAGTAAGATATTGAACTATTTAGAGTAGTAAGATATTGAACTATTAAGAGTAGTAAGATATTGAACTATTTAGAGCAGTAATATATTGAACTATTTAGAGTAGTAAGATATTGAACTATTTAGAGCAGTAATATATTGAACTATTAGAGTAGTAAGATATTGAACAATTTAAAGGAGTAATATGACTGAACTTTTTAAATGAGTAAGATATGGAACTACTTAGAGGAGTAAGATGACTGAACTATTTAAAGGAGTAAGATGACTGAACTATTTATAGGAGTAAGATGACTGAACTATTTATAGGAGTAAGATGACTGAACTATTTAAAGGAGCAAGATGACTGAAATATTTCAAGGAGTAAGATGACTGACCTATTTAAAGGAGTATGATAAGGAGTAAGATGACTGAACTATTAATAGGAGTAAGATGACTGAACGTTTTAAAGGAGTAAGATGACTGAACTATTTAAAGGAGTATGGTGACTGAACTATTTAAAGGAGTATGATAAGGAGTAAGTTGACTGAACTATTTTTAGGAGTAAGATGACTGAACTATTTAAAGGAGTAAGATGACTGAACTATTTAAAGGAGTGAGATGACTGAACTATTAAAAGGAGTGAGATGACTGAACTAATCAAAGGAGTATGATAAGGAG
Source organism: Mya arenaria (assembly GCF_026914265.1). Lineage (NCBI taxonomy): Eukaryota > Metazoa > Mollusca > Bivalvia > Myida > Myidae > Mya > Mya arenaria. The sequence goes on from NC_069136.1 coordinate 37,205,134, forward strand.
TAAGATGACTAAACTATTTATAGGAATCAGATGACTGAACTCGTCAGATTTTTTCATATTTATAGTCGAAAATTAAAGTTTAATTGAGAAACTTTATAGTGTGGGTTATCTTATATTACTAAATTGATGGCATTGATGCAAAAATCAGCTGATTCTGAGACAAATGAAATAAAACATGTCAAAACTGTCAATCTGTGTGGGTGCAGCTTTAAAAATTCCTTGTCCCAAACCACCAGGCCAACATATTTGATATTTGATGTGTGTAATCGATTAAAGGTCCTCTACCACATTACATGAGGTTATGGTTATATTGTAAAGAATTATGCCATTGGCCAAATAGGTAACAATTCTCCATTTATTCATCTTTTTATTTTTCCAGATTATAGAAACTTACTTGTCATAGATAAGTCAGGGGCAGATCCGGGATTTGACGTAAGAGGGGGCGAAACTTAGGGGCGTTGCTACCTGCTCTCAGAACCGAAATTTATTTGGTAAAAAGTGTTGGTAGGGGGATTGGGGGTACTTTTTGCTCTTTTCAGTCCTTTATGATGCAATTTGGGCGTGTTTTATTACCTTTTGTCTCGTTTATTCAAATAAAAAGGGAAATGGGATGATTTTTAGGGGGATGAGCGCCGAGTGCGCCCCCCCCCACCCTTGACCCGCAAGTGAAAACTCTAAACGATTTTAATTTTTGATAACCATTAAACAAGCTATGTTATAAACTACTTTAAATAACTTAATAATATATGTATATAAATACATTGCACACACATTTTAAAAGTTTCGTTATCTGAACTTGATAAACGCTGGATCATGTGATATACGCTTATCTAATGTGTGGCCTTTTGAAACGTTGTTCATATTTCTAAATCGGAAGTGGGTGGATATCAGTTTAAAATATTTTACCAAGGGTGAGCATTGCTAAATTAAAATTAGATGGATGTTTCACCTGACGAAACGTTTAAGCTTGTTTTATACTTTAAAAGGGATATAACTTAACAAAAAAACTATGGCTACCGATGGATTTGAAGATACACTTCTAGAACGTGGAAGTGACGCCGTCGGTGGAAGAATCGGGAGCAAGTGTGAACCTTGTCGTCGTCGGGACAGGTCAGAGGTGGCTTCGTTGTTTTGTAATACATGCAAGGTATATCTATGCGATGACTGCTGTGATGTTCACAAGGTGCACATGACAAACGTAGATGACCATGATATCGTGGCTGCCCATGAAGCCTGTGTCAAGCCAGGTGTCGATATGAAGGGACTGGATCAGTGTAGTGAACATAAACGAGTGTTCATGTTCCACTGTGAAGACCACGAAGATTTGTGCTGTGAAATATGTGCCTTTTCTCGTCATCGTAGATGCGATAATATCCACGAGATAGCAAAGGTGGCTAAGAACGTGAAATATATTGAAAGGGAAAAGATACGTGCATCCATTAATTCTGCCTCAGAAGTTATAATGAAATGCGAGGAGGATCAATTGAACAACGTTTCGCGAGTGGAAGAAATCGTAAAAGAAATTGATATTTACAAGGAAGGCATATTGACGAAAATTGAGGATGCCAAGGCGCGTATTGTCAGCGAAATGACTAACCATAACTCACAGGAAGACGAACGTCTAATTACGAGGAGAAATGCGGCTGAAAACCTGAAGAAAGAACTTGACACGCACTTGGCAATGTCTGATAGCGTTCGCGAGAAAGGCACGGAAACGGAAATATTCATTCTAAACCACATTCTCAAAATGACGCAAGAGAAGGCAGCACAATCACTGAACACTTTATTGAAGAATGATTACACCGTCAAAGTGGGACTAAGAATCAACGAAAACATTTTAAAAATTAAAACTACTGATGTCGCATTATTCTCATTAAATAAAACACAAGAGCCAAAAACACAAGAACCAAAAACACAAAGGCCGGTGAGTCTGGAGTTGTTAAAAACCATGGAGCCCGTGAAGACAGCAGACGACCAGAAGGAGCCGTTTGTTACTGGGTTGGACTTCCTGCCGGACGGGAGGATCGTCTCCGTGGATAACTACAACTGGAAATGTTTTATTTTGAGTGACACATTGAAGAGGTTCGACACATTTTATAAATTTAAGTCGAATCCAAAAGACGTAACGTCGTACTCTGATAACAACTGTGCAGTAACCGTAGGTGTCGGAAATTTCCGTACTATCTGCCTTCTGACAGTGGGTAGTGACAACACGATCACGCTGATGAAGACGCTTACCACGTCCACCAAATGCTTCTCCATCTGTCCCCTGAACGACTGCACGTTCGTAGTGAGCACTTATGACGACCCGCGGCCTGCCAGGATGATTGACGTGGACGGCAAGGAGAGCGACTTTGACAACGTGAAGTTTCCTGGAAAGATGTATAAGCGTGATGAAAGTCTCTGTACCTACATACAATCCCGGGGTACTCTGGTCCATACAGACAGGTATGCTCACACAGTTTACATGTATAACACCGTATCCGGCACGAGTAGAGAGGTGAAATGTGACCGGATACGTGAACCAAGAAATGCATGTGTGGGACCAGATGACTCCGTGTTTGTGTGCAGTAAGTACACAAACTCCATCATCCAGATATCGCCCGACGGGGACATATTGGCGTCATGTGACGTCGACATGAAGTATCCGTACGCCGTTGCCGTCTCCAGGGATGGCTCGAAAATGGCCGTGACCAACAGTGCGGGAGGCGTGAATCAACTGAAACTGTTTAAAATAATACAATAAAACGGAATTTATCAAGCTCAGAAATAAAGGTGTATTGTATAATTTATTATTAAAGTAAATTTAACTTTCTATTTGAACATTGTTTGTGAATATTTTGTAAATAAGAGTCTTGTAGTTATACGATGTATTTATAAATAACAACCATTATTTGTCTTGTATTGATATGTTTATAAGGTGAATATGTTTCTCCTAAGTATAATTTACTTAAAATGATGAAACTCCCCTTGGACAGAAAATCATACTTAGGTACGAACACAATTCCTAAGATTCTTTATGAAGCGCATTCCATAATATTGTATTTACTGAGGCGTAAAAGAAACATTAACAAAAAGAAACATGTCCTCAATAGAAATAAATATCTTTAAACTGTGAGATATTATTGTATTGCATGTGTAAGTATACTACTAGTTTTAAAGTGCGAGTCGTGCAGGATGCTGATGTTGCTAATAATGTTAATAATAATAATGTGATGTTGAAGAACATCTTTTATATTATTCATTTAACAATTTTGCACAGCACAGTTCCTGATTTTACTTCTGAATTCGACTCCTGTAAATTTCCCCGCAAGTAAAGTTTTTCATGCTTCACGATTTGATTATTTCTTGCTTTTGTATTGAAAAGACTGTTTGCTTTGATTAGTATTAAAATATTGAAATAAAATTATGTAAATATTATTTGAATTGTGTCCTTTTGTTGCGAAAAAAGAAAGTTGCTTCTCAATGTGGTGTCGTACAATGCAGATTATTTCGATGGTATTGATAAAGAAAACAATAATATAACCGTAACATCGAAAGCGTCAATGGCAAAGCCAACGTGTCAATGTGGAAATGTCATAGCCACTGTGTCAATTTCGAAATGTCATTGGCAACGTGACAAAGTGGAAATGTCATATCCACTGTGACAATGTCGAAATGTCATAGCCATTTTGTCAATGTCGAAATTTCATAGCCACTGTGTCATTGTCGAAATTTCAAAGCCACTGTGTCAATGTCGAAATTTCAAAGCCAACGTGTCAATGTGGAAATATCATAGCCAACGTGTCAATGTAAGAATATCATAGCAAACGTGTTAATGTCAAAATGTCAAAGCCACTGTGTCAATGTCGAAATTTTAAAACCAACGTGCCATTGCGGAAATGCCATAGCCACTGTGTCAATGTCGTTATGTTATAGCCAACGTGTCAATGTGGAAATGTCAATGCCACTGTGTCAATGTCGACATTTTAAAGCCAACACGTCAATGTGGAAATGTCATAGCCAACATTACAATGTCGAAATGTCAGAGTCAATGTCGTAATGTCATAGCCAACATGTCAATGCAGAAATGTCATAGCCACTGTGTCAAAGTCTAAATGTCATAGGCAACATGTTAATATCGAAATGACATAGCCACTGAGTCAATGTCGAAGTGTCATAGCCAACGTGTCAGTGTCGAAATTTCAAAGCCACTGTGTCAATGTCTTAATGTCAAAGCCAACGTGTCAATGTGAAAATGTAATAGCCAATGTGTCAATGTCAAAATGTCAATGCCACTGTGTCAATGTCGACATTTCAAAGCCAACGTGTCAATGTGGAAATGTCATAGCCATCATTACAATGTCGAAATGTCTGAGTCAATGTCGTAATGTCATAGCCAACATGTCAATGCAGAAATGTCATAGCCAAAGTGTCAATGTCTAAATGTCATAGCCAACATGTCAATATCGAAATGTCAATGACACTGTGTCAATGTCGACATTTCAAAGCCAACGTGTCAATGTGGAAATGTCATAGCCATCATTACAAAGTCGAAATGTCAGAGTCAATGTCTAAATGTCATAGCCAACATGTCCATGCAGAAATGTCATAGCCAAAGTGTCAATGTCTAAATGTCATAGCCAACATGTCAATATCGAAATGTCATAGCCACTGTGTCATTGTCGAAATTTCAAAGCCACTGTGTCAATGTCGTAATGTCAAAGCCTACGTGTCAATGTGAAAATATCATAGCCAATGTGTCAATGTCGAAATATCAAAGTCTATTTCGAAATGATATAGCCAACATGTCAATGTGGAAACGTCATAGCCAACGTTTCAATGTGGAAATGTCAAAGCATGCTTGTCAATGTGGAAATGTCATAGCTACTGTATCAATGTCGAAATGTCATAGCCACTTTGTCAATGTCAAAGCCAACGTGTCAATATGGACATGTCATAGCCAACGTGTCAATGTCAAAAAGTCATTGCCGACATGCCAATGTCATTTTGTCATAACCAAAGTGTCAATGACGCAATGTCATAGCCAAAATGTCAATGTCTAAATGTCATAACCAACGTGTCATTGTCGAAATGATATAGCCAACGTGTCAATCTCGAAATGTCGTTGCCAACTTGTTTGTGTTGAACTGTCACAGCCAACGTGTCAATGTCGAATGGTCATAGCCGAAGTGCCAATGTCGAAATGTCATAGCCAACGTTTCAATATGAAAATGTCACCACCGAAGTGCCAATGTCATAATGTCATAGCGAAAATGCCAACGTTAAAATGTCATAGCTAATGTGTCAATGTCGAACAGTCATAGCCAATTTGTCAATGTCAAAATATCACAACCAAGTTGTTTTTCAATGGCAAATGTCACAGTCGAAGTTCCAATGTCGAAATGCCATAGCTAATGTTTCAATGTCGGAATGATATAGCCAAGGTTTCAAAGTTATACTCAAGTTTTCAATGTCGAAATGTTAGCTAAAGTGCCAACGTTAAAATGTCATAGTCAAAGTGTTTATGTCGAAAATTTCATAGCCAACGTTTCAATATCGAAATGACATAGCCAACGTTTCAATATCGAAATGTCATAGCCAAAGTTTCGAAGGTAGTATATAACGTAAGGCATATATAAGCGTATGTATATGTTTAAGTTGAAGTGACAATGTCAATGCCTGTCTAAGAATAAAAAAAACAACCACACGCTGCTGCTGTTTCTTCTGCGGTATCTGATGCTTTTGCTGCTGCTGCTGCTACTTTTGCTGCTTTTGCTGCTGCTGCTGCTGCTGCTGCTGCTGCTGCTGCTGCTGATGATGATGATGATGATGATGATGATGATGATGATGATGATGATGATGATGATGATGAGGATGAGGAGGAGGAGGAGGAGGAGGAGGAAGAGGATGAGGATGATGAGGATGATGATACTGATGCTGCTGCTGCTGCTGCTGCTGCTGCTGCTGCTGCTGCTGCTGATGATGATGATGATGATGATGATGATGATGATGATGATGATGATGATGATGATGATGATGATGATGATGATATAGATATGTTATTGTTCTCAACAATTGATAACTGATGTTTGTATTGTTGGGGTGCAAAGTGAAACGTTTGATAACTGATGCTTGTATTGTTGGGGTGAAGAGTGAAACGTTTGATTACTGATGCTTGCATTGTTAGGGTGCAAAGTGAAATGTTTGATAACTGATGCTTTTATTGTTGGGGTGCAAAGTGAAACGTTTGATAACTGATGCTTGTATTGTTGGGGTGCAAAAGTGAAACGTTTGATTACTGATGCTTGTATTGTTGGGGTGCAAAAGTGAAACGTTTGATAACTGATGCTTGTATTGTTGGGGTGCAAAGTAAAATGTTTGATAACTGATGCTTGTATTGTCGGAGTACAAAATGAAACGTTTGATAACTGATGCTTGTATTGCTGGGGTGCAAAGTAAAACGTTAGATAACTGATGCTTGTGTTGTCGGGGTGCAAAGTGAAACGTGTTCTTTAAAGCTAGGCTCCTCGCACGCAAAGGTCAAATTCAAAGTGCATGGACGTCTGACGGCACTATTTTGCTTCGTGACAACGACATGAACGTCCACAGAGTCACGAAAGCGAACGACCTTCTTAAGTTTGAGAATTCGACAGTGCTTCGCCCAATACCCCAACAACAGTCGTATGCGTCTGTTCTTTCGGCGGGCTCCCAGTGACTAACCATCTCTAGTGTTACGTTTTATTTTATCTGAAGTATATTAGATACATTGCATTAAATTTACCATGTACTTTTATATCGATAAACACTAATAACGGTACTTACTGTTCAACAGTAAGGCTTTCATAGGTCATGAACTAGCACAGGTGCGTAAATCGAGGATTTATTTATTTAAACCACTTGGTCAGTAAAAGCACTTTAGTACATGAAATCGTGCTAAACTACTTAACGGTAACATGACCCGTTATAATATTGAAACAGTATTTGTACTGAACAAACTAACATGATCATTGTAGTATCTTTACAATTTAGCATGCTTTTACTTAAATATCTTCAATCCATAGTTTATAGTTTTGAATACCCCATCATCTGTTGTATTATTATTAATGATGTGCATTTAACCTACATCATATATATTCCGACTTCTTGCTTCAATTTTGTTTTGGAAACAGTATACTTACAAATTGATTTAACACACATGTAGTATATAAAATTAATTCCGTATATATTTAAATGTTTGCTTTTCTGGTTTATATCGATTCTTACCAAAACATGTGTACTATAACTTTAAAATATATGCCTTTAACTTCCTGCATAATTTGAGCTCACTGTATGATTTAATTTATTGAAACAGTATTGTAACGTACCAAATTAATTGTATCATTGTTAACCTTTGATCAAGTTAGTATATAACATATACTAATATTATTTGGATGCACATCATTGCTTTTAATCTGTTGGTTGGTGTGTGTCTATACAAGGTCAATGGTTGACTGAGTCGCATCTAACAATTTATTGTTGTGGGCGCATATGTATAGTTACAACACTTAATCATTACTTTGTCGTAGCTATTAAGTGTTTAGAGCCTATTTAATACATATATATATATATGTATATATATATGTATATATATATGTATATGTGTATATGTATATGTATATGTATATGTATATATATATATACATATGTAACTACTTTGTACTATAACTAATTATGAACCGATCACTCACTGCATATACAGTCCATTTGTTTTTGTTACAAATTATTGAAACTTTTAATTTAGCATATAGGTATATGTAATTCTTTGTACATACTATTGTTGTTTACATCAACATCTGTTAACACTTCAGTTTTTCAGAAATTTGTTATTAATCATCATTTTTAAGGACCAAGGTTTTATTACGCTCTTAGGTTCTTCCACATGACACATCACTTTTTTTTGTTTATTCTTACTTGTCACATTTCTAGATCTCCATCATTCTGTAAACTTTTCTTTTCTTCACACTTTGGTCTTCATACTCCTTGCCTTATGATAGTATATGGGTACTCGCCAGTAACATTTAATGTCGTCAACCGGATATCGGCGGTGACTTTGTTTCTGTTTCTTATCCATTCTGTTTCATGAACGCACTGTGTAATAATTTGTCGTCGGTAGCCGGTTTGACAAAGTTATACGTCGGGGGATATTGGAAAATCAGTATAGTTTTAATATTTTCCATCCCAATCCTATTCAACGTCTTAGCCCTGTTTTCTCTAAAGGCATACCACGTTTCATACTCAACGCCAACCACTGGAAAAAAGATCCAGCCTAATGTAATAAAACTCCGTTGTAACGGGTTATGGTTTGTAGCCGTCTACTCAGTTTTCTCTGCCATTGTATTTGAATTATGGATTGTCCAGCTCATATTGTTATCTGGTGATGTTCACCGTAATCCTGGTCCCGATTCATTTTCATCATGTTCAACAGAATCCAGTTCAGATTTATCAAAACTCCTCTTGTCACAACATCACGTCTCATTTATCCATTACAATGTACAAAGCCTGCAAAACAAGGTTGATATACTTTTCTCTGAACTGAATGGATTTGATATTATAGCTTTTTCTGAAACATGGCTTAATGAATCAATCTCTTGCGAAGATATATCTTTCATTGGTTATCACACGGTCGAGAGACGTGATAGACCAGGCGACAGTCATGGTGGTGTTTGTGTATTTATCAAGGATAGTATACACTTCACTCGCCGCCTAGACTTAGAAATCAATTGCCTGGAAAGCATATGGGTCGAAATTACTTTGAAAAGCCGTAAGCGTTTACTATTTGGGACATTTTACAGACCACCAAACTCATCTAGCGCGTATTGTGATTCTATAGAGGACTCTGTGGGACTTGCCATTGATACAGGAATCAGTGATGTCATAATAACTGGTGATTTTAATTACAACTCAAGCAACTCAAGTTCTTCCAGGCGTATTCAAACCTTATGTTCTGTCTATGGACTTTCGCAAGTTATAACCGAGCCGACCCACTTTACTGAAAATACCTCATCCACACTAGATCTGATCTTCGCTTCAAACACTAATAGCTTAATATCTTCGGGTGTTGGGGATCCTTTTCTCCCATCCAATATTCGGTACCATTGTCCTATATTTGGAATACTTAAATTCGCTAAGTGTAAGACAACCTCGTTTCCGAGGCAAGTATTGTTTTACGACAGGGGTAACTACGAGGAGCTACGAGCTCGTCTCGACAATACTGAATGGGACTCTCTTTCTGATCCAAATATTAATACATACACTGACAATGTAACTAACGCAATTTTGAATCACGCCAAAAGATGTATCCCAACTAAAACAGTCGTTATTCGACCAGACGACGTTCCCTGGATGACTTTGCATTTAAAAAATCTCATTCGCAAGCGTAAACGGTACTATAAAAATGCTAAGAGTAAAAACTCAACACTACTTTGGGATAAGTTTCGAAGTTTTCGAAACGAAACCACTCTGACCATTCGGAGTGCAAAGGAAACTTACTATTCTAATCTTTCAGAAAAGATTTGTTCTGGGTCTGTCCAATCTAAAGGCTGGTGGACGATTTTAAAATCTTTTCTTAATCCTCAATCTAAGCCATGTATCAATGCAATTCAAGATCCCACTAACGGAGAACTGTGTCTAGATGACGCTGATAAAGCTGAACTGATCAATACACATTTTAGAAACCAATCTTTATTAGACGATAGTGGTCATGTCATTCCGCCGGTAAACAATCGCTACGGTAATAATAATCTTGATAATATAACTTTGCTACCAAGTGATATCACCGACATTTTAACCTCCCTCCCCATAAACAAAGCCTCAGGTCCTGATGGAATAAGCAACCGAATACTAAAAGAATGCTCGCACTGTTTAGCTCGCCCGCTGTGTGCCCTTTTTAATACATCTCTTTCTACCGGTCAGTTTCCCAAGCAGTGGAAAGATGCCAATGTATGTGCAGTTTTCAAAAAGGGAGATCCGACACTTCCTGTAAACTATCGTCCTATTTCCCTACTTAATACAATGGAAAAAGTGTTCGAGCGGGCAGTATATAAACATTTTTTAACCATCTTCGTGATATAAACTTTCTAACCTCGTTTCAGTCAGGCTTTCGGCCAGGTGACTCCACTGTTAATCAACTTACTTTCCTTTACAACACTTTTTGCAAGGCATTAGATGATGGCCTTGAAGTTCGAACAGTATTTTTTGATATTAGCAAGGCGTTTGATAAAGTTTGGCACAAGGGTTTGCTTGTGAAGCTTCAAGAAACAGGTGTCCATGGCAACTTACTATCGTGGTTCCGTGACTATCTCAGTAATCGTAGGCAACGCGTAGTTCTCCCTGGCTCCAGGTCTAGTTGGGCCCAACTTGAGGCCGGTGTTCCGCAAGGTTCCATTCTAGGTCCCCTTTTATTTCTTATATTCATAAATGACATTGTTGTTAATATTGGTAGTAATATTAGGTTATTCGCAGACGATACCAGTCTATACATTCTGGTTGATGAGCCCCTGAGGGCCACTGAAATAATCCAGAGGGATATTCATAGCATAAGTACTTGGGCTGATAAATGGTTAGTAACCTTTAACCCTGCAAAAACTATGTCAATTTTGTTTTCCCGAAAACGACAACCTCGTTTCTACCCCGAGTTAACTATGTATGGTCAACAAATTTCAGAAACTAACTCGCACAAACATCTTGGTTTGGTCCTCTCCAGTGACTGTACATGGCACGAGCACTTTGAGTACATTAGAAGTAAGGCCCTCAAACGCATATGCATCATGCGAAAGCTAAAATTCCGTTTGGACAGAAAATGTCTAGAAATTATCTATTTTTCATACATTCGCCCAATTCTTGAATATGCTGATACAGTGTGGGATAATTGTACAGACTACGAAAAAAATGAACTTCAAAAGATTCAAAATGAGGCCGGTAGAATCGTCTGTGGGGCTACAAAGCTAGTATCTATTTCCGTTCTTCACAAGGAACTGAGCTGGCCTACTCTTTCAGAAAGACGACTCAATCACAAACTATGTCTCTTCTATAAAATGGACAACGGCCTTGTACCTGAGTATTTATCATCCCTTACACCCCAAACTGTTGGTTCTCATAATTATCCACTACGCAATGCATCTAATACAAGAACGGTTATGTCACGTACTAGTTCTTACTTTTCCTCTTTCCTTCCTTCTTCTGTACGTGCATGGAATGAACTTTCTCGGGATGTGCGGGACAGCCCTTCTATTGCTTCTTTCAAGAGATCTATTTCAAATCAATCTTCAGTCTGCCCTCCATACTATTACAACGGTAGCCGTCGCTTGCAGGTACTCCACGCTCGACTGCGTACTAGTTGTAGTGCCCTTAACTATCACCTCTTTTGCAAAAACATAATAATTTCTGCTCTATGCGAATGTGGTGAAGTTGAAAGTAGCACTCACTTCTTCCTGCATTGTCCCTTGTATACGGATATTCGACAAACCTTAATTCGTGATATGTCTAGAATCACACGTGTTGACATTGATATCATTCTCAACGGTGATCCTACCCTTAACAACGAGAGCAACTCAAAAATCTTCAGTTTTGTTCATAGCTTCTTACAAAACTCGAAACGCTTCTGATTATGCTATATTCCCAGACTTGACCCTTTCTACCAAACGGTACAGGTACCCAACTATCATCAATCTAACTATCATCAAACTTACATATACTCTCGCTCTGTCTACTTTTTTTCATCCATCCATCTTTTTTTTGTTACCCAAATCATCATTTTTATACACTATTTCAAACGCTTTCTTTCGTTCTCTTAAGATAATATTCTGCATGTTTTCATTAACAACATATATACATGTAATTAAAATTGTCTAACCTTCTCATTACTCTGCATAACGTGTAACTTAATTCTCACGGAGAGAAACTTTATAAGCTATGCTTTCGTTTCAATCCGATTCAATATATTAATGCAAATACTTAAATTATATTTAACGTGTATTATATGTATATAGAGATATGTTGAATAAAATATGTTTAAACCAAAGTGAAACGTTTGATGCTACAATTATCTGATAAGTTTACTTATAAGCATGTATACTTTAATTTATGTAAACCTTAATGTGCAGCTCAAGAATCATACATCCAAAAAGGCTATATATCTAAAACAAAGTTGCTATCTTATTAAATCATCTGTTGTTATCATATTGAAAGAAAACTAATTTTAAAACAGATAAAAAAGTCGTATAGTTGTTAAGAAACAATGATTTGAACTCAAATACATTTATGATTGTATGATATTTTGGAATCTTGAAAGACGTAAATCAACATATTCTTTGCTAGAATGATCTAAAAAAGGTGTTAAGCGAAGTGTTTCACTCGTACATGAAACCGTGTGTATGTGCCTTTAAACTTCAGAAAAAGAATTGATACATCATCAGCTCGTGTGTATGTGCCTTTAACCTTCCGATAATGAAATGATATACCATGAGCTCGTGTGTATGTATCTTTTACCTTCAGATAAAGAAACAATACACCATCAGCTCGTGTATATGTGCCTTTAACCTTCAGATAAAGAAACATTACATCATCAGCTCGTGTATATGTGCCTTTAACCTTCAGATAAAGAAATGATATACCATCAGCTGGTGTATATGTGCCTTTAACCTTCAGATAAAGAAACGATATACCATCAGCTCGTGAATATGTGCCTTTAACATTCAGACTTTAGCCTTCAGATAAAGAAACGATACATCATCAGCTCATACATATGTGCCTTTAACCTTCAGACTTTAACCTTCAGATAAAGAAATGGTACATAATCAGCTCGTGTATATGTGCCTTTAACCTTCAGACTTTAACCTTCAGATAAAGAAACGATACATCACCAGCTCGTGTATATGTGCCTTTAACCTTCAGATAAAGAAACGATACATCATCAGCTCGTGTATATGTGCCTTTAACCTTTAGACTTTAACCTTCAGTTAAAGAAACGATACATCACCAGCTCGTGTATATGTGCCTTTAACCTTCAGATAAAGAAATGATATACCATCAGCTCGTGTATATGTGCCTTTAACCTTCAGATAAAGAAACTATACATCATCAGCTTGTGTATATGTGCCTTTAACCTACAGACTTTAACCTTCAGATAAAGAAACGATACACCATCAGCTCGTGTATATGTGCCTTTAACCTTCAGATAAAGAAATGATATTCCATGAGCTCGTGTGTATGTGTCTTTTACCTTCAGATAAAGAAACAATACACCACCAGCACGTGTGTATGTGCCTTTAACCTTCAGATAAAGAAATGATATACCATCAGCACGTGTGCATGTGTCTTTAACCTTCAGATAAAGAAACGATACATAATCAGCTCGTGTATATGTGCCTTTAACCTTCAGATAAAGATATGATACATCATCAGATCGTGTGTATGTGCCTTTAACCTTCAGATAAAGATATGATACACCATCAGCTCGTGTGTATGTGCCTTTAACCTTCTGATAAAGATATGATACACCATCAGATCGTGTATATGTGCCTTTAACCTTCAGATAAAGATATGATACACCATCAGATCGTGTGTATGTGCCTTTAACCTTCAGATAAAGATATGATACACCATCAGCTCGTGTGTATGTGCCTTTAACCTTCAGATAAAGATATGATACACCATCAGATCGTGTAGATGTGCCTTTAACCTTTAGATAAAGATATGATACACCATCAGCTCGTGTGTATGTGCCTTTAACCTTCAGATAAAGAAACGATACACCATCAGATCGTGTGCATGTGCCTTTAAGGAAAGGAATCAATACACGGAATGGAATCACTAAGAATTGTCATAAGATTATAATATTTTTGAATTTTGCTCGCTTATGGGGAGGAACGAGGGCATCAATATCCTTACTCAGATTGTATACTTAAATTTGAATTGATATCAAGATATTGATGCACCTATCGATGTTATGCTTCACCATTGGTCTAGACAGACTGCAAATTCGGTAATATATATACCTGCCGGCATCAACATTCCTCTGTAAAAGTAATGTCAAGTATATTTTACGGGTGGCGGTCTCACAGTATTTTGATCACCTGTTGTATTATGTCACTCTCACCACGAACATGCCATAGCCTCTGAACATAACCGTGTACCAAATCCCGATGTATTTGTGTTATTTAAAAGCGCACAATATTGGTTCACGCCCAAAGTGTTGTTTAGATATACATGTTTTAAATATGCATGTGATATGTGTAAAGAAAAAAATATCGGCCATGAAATATGTAGGTTTCTTGTAATATATGGCTACGTGGCCATGAATTCCCCCTTTCGAAAGCGCCATAATACCGCTGTTGTTTTATTTATTTTTCTATACACAAATCATACGCATATTTTGTTATCATAAAAAAACAAATGAGGTTAACATTATAAGGTATTGACATTTGAAACTTTTGACATTAACCTCGATTGTGTGCCTTTATCTAATTTGAGATTCTGACGGAATGTCCCTATAAGGTATTTAACCCTTTAAGGTTTTCACCCCACAAATAAACGAGTCATTGTTTAATGTTGTATTTTGATGCATAGTGATTAGGCTGTACCCCACCCCCTTCACCCCCGACTTCCCTCTACGCGCCTCCTCACAATCTTGCCTCCTTGTGTTAATTAACAAATGTGAGTCTCCGTCGGAAAGGTACTTTAAGGTTTTCAACCCACAAATAAGCTCGTCATAGATAAATGTTAATATTCGATGCCTGATAATCCCATCAAACATCTCAAACTAATATAAAACTAACTTAACCGAAAATTCATAACCGATAAAGTATTTGCATATTGTATTTCAGTCTTTTATTTCAATTGAAATCCGGCACGAAAGGCATAAAAATCTAATTTGTAATATTTGTTTCGTTTATAATTTAATTGTGTATCGGATTCCCACGATGAAAACCTTTTAAAATACTTTTCAAAACTTATATCTAAGCAGGTATATGAATGGCCATATCTCGCTAGATATATGGTCGATCTTGCTGCAATAAGATTATTAATTTTGAATGTAAGTAAAAGGCAATACACAAAATTCCATGCAGGATTATTGATTTATCAAAACGTTATTCGATATCAAAAAGTATATAAACATTTTACAAACTTTGGGATATTTCAATATGTTATATTTTCTATAACTAATTTGGGTCTCTACATTAGGGTCTGTATTATATACCTCAATATTATTATGGTGTACATGATTTTGAAAGAATAAACGTGTTGACTTGACCTGTTTTTAATAATTTATCCCATTTAAGTCTTTTGAATATGTAACTATATTAATATATTGCAAAATGTGACGTATATTGATCACACTTCGTTTTGAATTTATAGACGAATCAACGAAAGGTAAATAACAATGTCCCAAACTAGGCCAATATTCACTGCCCCCCTACTTCCCCTTCCCCCTCCCCCTTCGTCCCAAACTAGCCCAATATTCACTGAACCCCCTACTTCCCCCTCACCCTCCGTCCCAAACTAGGCCAATATTCACTGATCACCCTACTCCCCCTCCCCCTCCGTCCCAAACTAGGCCAATATTCACTGAATCCCCTACTTCCCCTTCCCCCTCCGTCCCAAACTAAGCCAATATTCACTGAACCGCCTACTTTCCCCTCCCCCTCCGTCCCAAACTAGGCCAATATTCACTGAACCATCTACTACCCCCCCCCTCCTCCGTCCAAATCTAGGCCAATATTCACTAAACCCCCTACTTCCCCCTCCCCCCGTCCCAAACTTGGCAATATTCACTGGACCCCCTACTTCCTCATCCCCCTCCGTTCAAAACTACCCAATATTCACTGACCCCCCCCCCCCCCTTATTGAAATATTGAGTCTCAAGTCTAAATTCAGGTTCATGTTCAAGTCTAGACTCAGACTCAGAAAAAACACTTCAAATTTCAAAGAATCATCTTTTTCATTCGTTTTACAAAACATTAAATTAAGCAATTTTAAAGAGACACCGACAGCCCCCCCCCCCCCCATCAGCAAATTTCTCCATCAAAGCACAACTTGAAAGAAAGTTTCAATGAATTGAACATTTGCAGTTTTGCCACTTGAGTCTAAACTTTAACTTTAGACTGTTCGTAATCATGTCACAAGAATGTCTTGTTTGAAAAATGTTTATTTTTCTAAAATAATCCCTAAAGCGTTAATTCACCAATGAACGGTCGGATACGAAGCTACTAAACACAATTTGGAGTATGTTGAAGGAAGTTTTAAATTGACTGAATTCAGTTCCAATTATTTAAAATTATACTTTACTTACTCATTTACTCATTTGGACTAATTTAAGAGTTGAAATGAACTTAAAGCACATTGGCAATTACTTAAAGGTGTGAATTTAAGTAAATTGTCCTTTATTCACTCATTCCAATCAATGTATGGACATATCAGGTAATGTCTATTGTTAATACAACAATTAGGATGACTGTTATTTAAAGTTGTCCACCGCTTTACTCCAAAACACGTGTCAATTAAGGATGTCCACGTGAAATGATAATTACAAACTCGTGACAAATAACACGTGTATATCCCACGCTATAAATACCCGCAAAACTCCCCAACCGTCAGACATACGCTCTTAAGCATTATTATCACAAATACAAGGACTCATTAAAGCCCTTATATTTTGCACGAATGGAGCACATATTTTGTTCAATATGGCTGACATGCGAGATTCTCCATGAGGCGTTCCTTCGTATCTGAGAAAGGTAAGTTTTAAGTGTCTTTTTCCTTTTTATTCTATCTTTAGTTAATGTTACGATCTGTCTTTTTTTATTTACATGAATAAAACGGATGATTGACATAATTTCACTTATATAAATAATGTGCTAAATGGCATCATCTGTTTTATCTTTTTTTTTAACTTAAGCATATTCTTGAAGATGAAACAAGCGTCTTTGCAAATTTGCTTCAATATCTTCTAAGTTAATCCGTACAAGAGACATGAGATGATGAACGCGAGTATTGACCGTCTCAAGCTCCTTATTGCGGACACCATCCGACAACAGGTACATGTACGCACCGACATGACATATTTCAAATGGGATTCTAACACATTGATTGAACAATCTTACACCGAAAATACACATGATTGTAGGTTATGTAGCTTACATCAGTTAAGCCTTTCACTTTTAGTTTAGATCGCCAAAATACATTGTATTTGCCTTTTTTAATTGCATTGCTAATTAAGAAAACCTATAAACATTAAAATTAGGATAGTCATTGGAATAAGATGACATTCAGTCGAAACTCATTATGTCGACTTTGTCGGGACCTAGGGAAAAAACGACACAAACGAATAACAAAAAAAATATATCACATTTGAGTTTGATATATGTCCGACATCCGACTTCTGCAGTTGAACGGTCTTGTTACCCTTATGAAACAGCAAATGTATTATTGAAAAATAAAGTGTGAAAAAAATGAATGATTTGTGTCAAATTCATTTAGTTCGCATTTATGGATTATTTGCGCACTTGTACAATGTAAGAAAACAATAAAGCACATATGACGACAACAACTTAAAATAGTACATTCGTTATCCCTGTTTGTTTTCTCCATGTAGTATAATAGAGAAATTTCTTCGTCACGTAACTTTAAATGTTTTTAATGAATAGCTGGAGCAATAAATGTCTCTTTAATCATAAACATAAACTTTAAATAATCACACTTACCAATTAACCTCGAATTACGACAGTTTGTTATTTTGACATGCACGGTAATTTAGCGACATGCCGCAAACCGTCATAAATATTTTCGCATCTACAACTCGATCTACAGATCGACATAAGAAACAAGGAAAATGTCGACCACAGGGACTGAAATAGATGGTCGACATAGAGAAAAAATCGAGATAGAAAAATGGACACAAGCAGATTTATTTTATATAGAATAAGAAGGAATAAATTCGGGACCGGACAAAAAAGTCGACACAACCGGAAAGTCGAGATATCCGACGTCGACATAACGAGTTTGGACTGTATACTAAAATCTCATCATGGAAGATCTTTTCTAAAATGTAACCTTATTAAAAGTAATTGAAAAATGTGAGTTTTTTCTTAAATTTACAAAGTGTATGCTACTTTATGTCACCAATGACACGTGTGGACAAGGCGGACCTCCTGAATCTCACCGTGTTTCATCTTACGCGTTCTAGCATTCCGGTTTCCGGGATTGCTTATGGGAGGCTGTCACATACAGAGCTGCAGACGACGCTTGTGATCCGGACGTGGCGACCATTGTGAGTGGACATTTGAGGAGCGTCTATGCGCAGAAGCAGAATAGTAGTTCTCTAAAGGACGGATTGAGGAAGATGAATTTCGGATTCGAATTCTGCAGATAGAGAATCGGGAGCCCCGTACATATATTCATCAAGGCCATAACCCATAGGCCGTGTTCATGTCAACGCCGAGAAGATTGGACGAACGGTTGAGTGGAATAACGTCAAATCACAATAATACAATATCCTCTATGAGAATTCCAGAATGTTCGCCGATCACGCGGATGACAAAAGGCCACGATGACGTCATCACACATAATTTCAGCATTTCCGGTTTGAGTTTTAAGAGCAGTGATTCTGGATTTTTTAAATTTCGACCTGTCCGTTGACAGCCAATCACCAAACCGATGTGAATCTTTGGGCTCAGATGGTTGTTTTCATTCGACCGAAGTAACGCTGATGCAGTCAATGAAGTGTCTAAAGACAATGTATGTATGGCGCCCGTGGTAGAATGTTGATTTGTATACAGTTATTGTATGCATACATCAACCATGTTATTAAACTTTTTGTAATAATTGTTTTACAAGTAAAAATGAATTGTGAACATACGAAGCATGGCTTCTACGTTGATAGATGAAATAAGTACTTGCCAACTAGATTTACTTTTCATTTTTACTTCCGTTCTGTATGTATCAATAATAACATGCACTTACTAGCAACTGTACACAATAAGTTTCAATAAGTAATGCTAAAATGAAAATACATAGAATAAATATCAATTACCTTAGTCTAAAATGTCACAATATCTTCACTGAACCTGGTAATTTGTAATGTCCACAGAATTGAATCCGTGTGCAATACTGACTGCTCTATATGAGCAATATTTATATCCAGCAAGAACACCAACAAAAGATTGATATGTAAATCTGACATGTAACGCTTTCCAACTCCACGAAAAAAAGAGTTAAATGTAAATAGAATATTCTTTTCAAAATACACGTTATAGAAATAAGTATGAAGAAAGAGTATAACTCATACATTAGACCATGATATTCTGTTACATGAAACAGTAATTAACTAATGTTGATTCAACGAACTACAAACGAGGCAGAATATCTGGAATTATATTAAATCTTCCCTTAATATTTTTAATTTCAAGATTATGTTCCGGCAACAACAAAATGCATCTCAGAAACATATAAAAATATATTTTGTTTCTTCATGTGTGTTTCTTTGGCACATTTGCCAAAGGTTCCTCAATTATTGAACCGTCAATAACTTAAAACATATTTTCCGACAATAACCAGCCATACCAAGAAATCAAATCAGTTGTAGAATGTATGGTCAATATTCAATGGAGAAATGTACAAAAGCAAAAGTTTCACTTGAGTAGAGTTGGTTATTTATTAGTTATTAAAAACTGAAGAAATACCAACTTTGCTGTATAGTTTCCGAATATTTTCACATTTTGCATGGACATATCACTTTAAATCTTATCTGTAATAATATGTTACTTGGAGCTGGTGAACTCAATTTATGATATACTTGTTAACTGTTCTGACCAGTCGTATTGTTTTATGCGCAGTTACAAATTGGCTAGTATAGAAACCACTCAAGCCGACGTTAGGCTGATAGCGGGCGCGCTCAGTACTGCACTTACCATTGCTGACAATGAACAGTCTCGGTAAACTGAGGGGGAGCAAGACAAATCGGCCCCTTACCAAATCGGCCTACTACTAAATCGGCCCCTAAGACGTTTCGGCCCTGCCATTTCGTCCCCTTAATTAAAATGACTCGAGATGTTTCGGCCCTTAGTGATTTTCAATAGAGACATTTCGGCCCCTTAATTTTATTTTATTTTTTATCTTGAGTATAAAGAAAAACATTGTAGGTCGTCTTATAAATGTCAATGAGATCTGTAAATAAGTTGTAAATAAAATCTTTAAAATTTAAAAATAGACAGATATGCATGAAAAACATTGATATGACTGATATAAAAATATAATTAAAATCTAAATAACTATTAACCCTGATTTTTAATATAAAATGTTAGAAAATCTAAGAAAATTTATTTGTTATAACTGTTAATTATTAATTGATCATTAAAGACTTCAAAGAAAATTTGTCTTTGAACCATGCGTTCTTTTTTGCAAGGCAAACTGTTAGTGTTGTGGGTGTGAAAAAGACATTCAAGGACGTGTGAATGAGTAATTGTCTTTAATTTGTTAATGTTATTTAGAGTTGATTGAAGAAGATTTGAGTAATATAAACAACGTAAGTACATATATTAAATCGTTTCTAAAAGTGGGTACCATTTGTTTTAAACGTGTTGCGTTTTTTAAAAATGCCTTTACATTTCAACCATTAATTTGTTATCTATGTGGTATACTATTGCTCCAGAATAATTATTAATTATTATTTTTGACAATTAGTGTTTTATCTAAACATAATTAGGAAATAATGTTTGTTTTATAGATATGAATTGCAAACAAGTGACAACTTGATAGTTCAAATGCATTTTAAAAAGAGTAAATCAATATATACGTAATAAAAAAGTGAAATAATATTCTGTTTGAGGTGCGAAGAGATAATTGGTATTAATCTTGTGAGTGTAAGTGTGAGAATTAGCGGTTGTGAAAGTCGGAACAAACCTTGTAGACGTATTTATAAGCTTGTAAACACAAAGTGTCACAATTTCAACGCCTGATACCTCTGTGGAATGTGACAATTCGCCATAAGACCGTCTGTCTAAAATCACCGTTTAAGCCAGTTTGGTTTTGCATACGTATTCAATATAAATAGTTTTTTTTTCATCCTTATATATACCTGATTTGAATATAAATAACTGAATTTCATAAAATTTATAACTTATATCGATAGCGTTACAGGGACATCAACGCCAGGATCATGGATGAGTGGGACTCATACGATTCGCATAAGGTCACCTGCGAGGAGTTCCTGAAAAATGTTGGTGCCATCTACGGCGGGCGATAGGTGTTTGGTCAAGACTGATGTTAGACAATGGACATGTCATTATACATAATATTAGCAACATATTTATGTATAATATTTAAAGATTATTTAAAAAAAAGTTTAAACATTTCTTCTTCAACTCTATTTCGTCTTATAAAAATATCTCGTGAATAAATCTTTACATGTTTTCAAGTGTACAGATATTTTCTTTAAATCTATTTTTATCTATATCTTTGTATGCATGTATATAGCTTTGTCTCTTAAAATAAAAAAAAATGAAATTACATGTTTTTTACTTATATTTAGAAATAAAATAAAAATATGTTTTCAAGTGTACAGATATTTTCTTTAAATCTATTTTTATCTATACCTTTGTATGCATGTATAAAGCTTTTTCTATTAAAAACATAAAATGAAATTACATGTTTTTTACTTAAACAATGTATTTAGATATAAAAAATAAAATAAAAATAAGGGCCGAAACGTCTCGGTAATCGGGGCCGAAACGTCTACGGAATGGGGACGATTTGGTAAGGGGCCGAAAAGGTAACCGTTTGAGCTAGGGGCCGATTTGGTAAGGGGCCGATTTGTCTGGTAGCCAACTGAGGCTGCTGCTTTATACACGAGCGGGCGTCGTGGCCAACACTGCACTTACTATTGCGGACAATGAACAGTCTCGGTAAACTGAGGCTTCTGTTTTATACACTGGCGGGCGTGGTCAGTACTGCACTTACCATTGCGGACAATGAACAGTCTCGGTAAACTGAGGCTGCCGCTTCTTACACTAGCGGGCGTCGTGGCCAATACTGCACTTACTATTGTGGACAATGAAAGTCTCGATCAAGCCAAAGCTGCTGTTTTATATACTGGCGGGCGTGGTCAGTAGTCTACTTACCATTGCGGACAATGAACAGTCTCGGTCAAAACGAGGCTGTTGTTTTATACACTGGCGGGCGTGATCAGTAGTGTACTTACCATTTCGGACAATGAACAGTCTCGGTAAACTGAGGCTGCTGTTGTATACACTAGCAGGCGTGGTCAGTACTGCACTTATCATTGCGGACAGTGAACAATCTCGATCAAAACGAGACTGCTGTTTTATACACTAGCGGGAGTGGCAAATACTGCGCTAACCATTGCGGACAAAGAACAGTCTCGATCAAACCGAGGCTGCTGTTGTAAAATCTAGCGGTCTAGGCCTGTGCTGCACTTACCATTGCGGGCAATGAAAAGTCTCGATCAAACTGAGGCTTCTGTTTTACACACTAGCGGTCGTGGCATGTGCTGCACTTACCATTGCGAACAATGAAAAGTCTCGTTAAACCGAGGCTGCTGTTTAATACACTATCGGGCGTGGTCAGTGCTGCACTTACCATTGCGGACAATTAACAGCCTCGGTCAACTGAGGCTGCTGCTTTATACACTAGCGGGCGTCGTGGCCAATACTACACTTACTATTGTGGACAATGAACACGCTCGATCAAACCGAGGCTGCTGTTTTATACACTATCGGGCGTGGTCAGCGCTGCACTTACCATTGCGGACAATTAACAGCCTCGGTCAACTGAGGCTGCTGCTTTATACACTAGCGGGCGTCGTGGCCAATACTACACTTACTATTGTGGACAATGAACACGCTCGATCAAACCGAGGCTGCTGTTGTATACACTAGCGGGCGTTGTCAGTCCTGCACTTACCATTTCGGACAATGAACAGTCTCGGTCAAAACGAGGCTGCTGTTTTATATACTAGCGGGCGTTGTCAGTGCTGCACTTACCATTTCGGACAATGAACAGTGTCGGTAAACTGAGGCTGCTATTTTATACACTAGCGGTCGTGGCCTGTGCTGCACTTACCATTGCGGACAATGAACAGTCTCGATCAAACCAACGCTGCTGTTTTATACACTAGCGGGCATGGCCTGTGCTGTACTTACTATTGTGGTCAATGAACAGTCTCGATCAAAACGAGGATGCTGTTTTATACAATAGCAGGCGCGGTCAGTACTGCACTTACTATTGTGGACAATTAACTGTTTCGATCAAACTGAAATGCTGTTGTATACACTAGCGGTCGTGACCTGTGCTGCACTTACCATTGCGGACAAGAACAGTCTCGATCAAACCAACGCTGCTGTTTTAAACACTAGCGGGCGTGGCCTGTGCTGCACCTACCATTGCGAACTATGACAGTCACGATCAAACCGAGGCTGCTGTTTTATACACTAGCGGGCGTAGTCAGTATTGCACTTACCATGTTGGACAATGAACAGTCTCGATCAAAAAGAGGCTGCTGTTTTATACACTATCGGTCGTGGCCTGTGCTGCACTTACCATTGCGGACAATGAACAGTCTCGGTAAACCGAGGGTGCTGTTTTATACACTATCGGTCGTGGTCAGTACTGCACTTACCATTGCGGACAATGAACAGTCTCGGTAAACTGAGGCTGCCGCTTCTTACACTAGCGGGCGTCGTGGCCAATACTGCACTTACTATTGTGGACAATGAAAGTCTCGATCAAGCCAAAGCTGCTGTTTTATATACTGGCGGGCGTGGTCAGTAGTCTACTCACCATTGCGGACAATGAACAGTCTCGGTCAAAACGAGGCTGCTGTTTTATACACTGGCGGGCGTGGTCAGTAGTGTACTTACCATTTCGGACAATGAACAGTCTCGGTAAACTGAGGCTGCTGTTGTATACACTAGCAGGCGTGGTCAGTACTGCACTTACCATTGCGGCCAGTGAACAATCTCGATCAAAACGAGACTGCTGTTTTATACACTAGCGGGAGTGGCAAATACTGCGCTAAACATTGCGGACAATGAACAGTCTCGATCAAACCGAGGCTGCTGTTGTAAAATCTAGCGGTCTAGGCCTGTGCTGCACTTACCATTGCGGACAATGAAAAGTCTCGATCAAACTGAGGCTTCTGTTTTACACACTAGCGGTCGTGGCATGTGCTGCACTTACCATTGCGAACAATGAAAAGTCTCGTTAAACCGAGGCTGCTGTGTAATACACTATCGGGCGTGGTCAGTGCTGCACTCACCACTGCGGACAATTAACAGCCTCGGTCAACTGAGGCTGCTGCTTTATACACTAGCGGGCGTCGTGGCCAATACTACACTTACTATTGTGGACAATGAACACGCTCGATCAAACCGAGGCTGCTGTTTTATACACTATCGGGCGTGGTCAGCGCTGCACTTACCATTGCGGACAATTAACAGCCTCGGTCAACTGAGGCTGCTGCTTTATACACTAGCGGGCGTCGTGGCCAATACTACACTTACTATTGTGGACAATGAACACGCTCGATCAAACCGAGGCTGCTGTTGTATACACTAGCGGGCGTTGTCAGTGCTGCACTTACCATTTCGGACAATGAACAGTCTCGGTCAAAACGAGGCTGCTGTTTTATATACTAGCGGGCGTTGTCAGTGCTGCACTTACCATTTCGGACAATGAACAGTCTCGGTAAACTGAGGCTGCTATTTTATACACTAGCGGTCGTGGCCTGTGCTGCACTTACCATTGCGGAAAATGAACAGTCTCGATCAAACCAACGCTGCTGTTTTATACACTAGCGGGCATGGCATGTGCTGTACTTACTATTGTGGTCAATGAACAGTCTCGATCGAAACGAGGATGCTGTTTTATACAATAGCAGGCGCGGTCAGTACTGCACTTACTATTGTGGACAATTAACTGTTTCGATCAAACTGAAATGCTGTTGTATACACTAGCGGTCGTGACCTGTGCTGCACTTACCATTGCGGACAAGAACAGTCTCGATCAAACCAACGCTGCTGTTTTAAACACTAGCGGGCGTGGCCTGTGCTGCACCTACCATTGCGAACTATGACAGTCACGATCAAACCGAGGCTGCTGTTTTATACACTAGCGGGCGTAGTCAGTATTGCACTTACCATGTTGGACAATGAACAGTCTCGATCAAAAAGAGGCTGCTGTTTTATACACTATCGGTCGTGGCCTGTGCTGCACTTACCATTGCGGACAATAAACAGTCTCGGTAAACCGAGGGTGCTGTTTTATACACTATCGGTCGTGGTCTGTGCTGCACTTACCATTGCGGACAATGAACAGTCTCGGTAAACCGAGGGTGCTGTTTTATACACTATCGGTCTAGGCCTGTGCTGCACTTACCATTGTGGACAATGAACAGTCTCGGTAAACTGAGAGTGCTGTTTTATACACTATCGGTCGTGGCCTATGCTGCACTTACCATTGTGGACAATGAACAGTCTCGGTAAACTGAGGGTGCTGTTTTATACACTATCGTGCGTGGCCTGTGCTGCACTTACCATTGTGGACAATGAACAGTCTCGGTAAACTGAGGGTGCTGTTTTATACACTATCGGTCGTGGCCTGTGCTGCACTTACCATTGTGGACAATGATCAGTCTCGGTAAACTGAGGGTGCTGTTTTATACACTATCGGTCGTGGCCTATGCTGCACTTACCATTGCGGACAATGAGCAGTCTCGGTAAACCGAGGGTGCTGTTTTATACACTATCGGTCGTGGCCTATGCTGCACTTACCATTGCGGACAATGAGCAGTCTCGGTAAACCGAGGGTGCTGTTTTATACACTATCGGTCGTGGCCTATGCTGCACTTACCATTGCGGACAATGAGCAGTCTCGGTAAACCGAGGGTGCTGTTTTATACACTAGCGGTCGTGGCCTATGCTGCACTTACCATTGCGGACAATGAGCAGTCTCGGTAAACCGAGGGTGCTGTTTTATACACTATCGTTCGTGGCCTATGCTGCACTTACCATTGCGAACAATGATCAGTTGACAGGGGACATATTGGCGTCATATGACATCGACATGAAGTATCCGAAAGCCGTCGCAGTCTCCAGGGTTGGCTCGAAAATGGCCGTGAGCAACTGTGCAGTTGACGTGAACAAACTGAAACTGTTTAAAATAATACAATGAAAGCGTATTTGTCAAAATTTTAAATAAATAAATATGTATATAAATATATTAAAGTTACTATATTTTTGTTTGAACAGTATTTGTTAATAGTTTGTAACTAAGATTATTGTAATTGTACAATGTATTTGTGAAACAATGATCTTTATTTGTCTTGTATTGATATGTTTTTAAGATGAATATGTTTCTAGATAGAATTTATTGAAAAATGATGTATCACCTCTAGGACAGAAAATCAAACTTGGGTACGAACACAATTCCTAAGATTTCCTTCCAAAGTATATACTTCCAGATCGAGTATTGTATTAACTGAAGCGTACTAAGAGAAACTTTAACAAACGAAGTACATGTCCTCAGTAGAAATAAATAGTATTCAACTGTGTTGTGTTATTGTATTGCATGTGTTAATATACAACTTGTTTTAAGGTGCGAGTTGTTCAGGATGCTGATGATGCTACTCAAAAATTAAATGTAACTCGCGCTTCGTATTCGTGTATCATTGCAATCACCATGTTAATGGGTGCATACTTAATTACTCCAAATTAGTTTGTTAATAATAAAAATGATATGTGGAAGAACAAATTTTATGTTTTTCATTTAATAATTTTGCACAGTTCAATATCCTAAGCATATATAAATTATACCTTTTAAACTATTTGATTTTACTCATGTTTAGATCCTGATTTTACTCATGTTTAGCTCATGATTTTACTCATGTTTGCCTCCTGATTTTACTCATGTTTAGCTCATGATTTTACTCATGTTTAGCTCCTGATTCTACTCATGTTTAGCTCCTGATTTTACTCATGTTTAGATCCTGATTTTACTCATGTTTAGATCCTGGTTTTACTCATGTTTAGTTCCTGGTTTTACTCATGTTGTTTAGATCCTGGTTTTACTCATGTTTAGATCCTGGTTTTACTCATGTTTAGTTCCTGATTTTACTCATGTTTAGATCCTGGTTTTACTCATGTTTAGATCCTGATTTTGTTCATGTTTAGATCCTGGTTTGACTCGTGTTTAGATCCTGGTTTTACTCATGTTGTTTAGATCCTGATTTTACTCATGTTTAGTTCCTGATTGTACTCATGTTTAGCTCCTGGTTTTACTCATGTTTAGATCCTGGTTTTACTCATGTTGTTTAGATCCTGATTTTACTCATGTTGTTTAGATCCTTGTTTTACTCATGTTGTTTAGATCCTTGTTTTACTCATGTTTAGATCCTGATTTTACTCATGTTTAGATCCTGGTTTTACTCATGCTTAGTTCCTGGTTTTACTCATGTTTAGTTCCTGGTTTTACTCATGTTTAGATCCTGATCTTACTCATGTTTAGCTCCTGGTTTTACTCATGTTTAGATCCTGGTTTTACTCATGTTTAGTTCCTGATTGTACTCATGTTTAGCTCCTGGTTTTACTCATGTTTAGATCCTGGTTTTACTCATGTTATTTAGATCCTGATTTTACTCATGTTGTTTAGATCCTGGTTTTACTCATGTTTAGATCCTGATTTTACTCATGTTTAGATCCTGGTTTTACTCATGTTTAGTTCCTGGTTTTACTCATGTTTAGTTCCTGGTTTTACTCATGTTTAGATCCTGGTTTTACTCATGTTGTTTAAATCCTGATTTTACTCATGTTTAGATCCTGGTTTTACTCATGTTTAGTTCCTTGTTCCTGCAGGTACTCCGTGCCTATTCTGCAGATGATAAATAATCAGCAAAAATGAGTACACCCCTTATTTTGCCGTCGAAGCGTCACATTTTTGCGGCCAACTTGTTCATCCAAAGTACTTTTGAGACCACGTAATACTCCCCTGTGTTCGATCTTAGGAGAACGACGGTTTAACTATGCAATGAAAAAACTAATACACGGAATGGAATCAATGCACGGAATGGAATCAATACAAATAATGAAATCAATACACGGAATGGATTCAATACAGGGAATGGAATCAATACACGAAATGGAATAAATACACGAAATGGATTGAATACACGGAATGGAATCAATACACGGAATGGAACTAAAATACGGAATGGTATAAATACACGGAATGGAATCAAAACACGGAAAGGAATCAACACACGGAGTAGAAAAAATACATGGAATAAGGTATTAACATTTGAAACTTTTGACATTAACCTCGATTGTGCGCCTTTATCTAATTTGAAATTCTGACGGAATGTCCATATAAGGTATTTAACCCTTTAAGGTTTTCACCCCACAAATAAACTAGTCATTGTTTAATGTTGTATTTTGATGCATAGTGATTAGGCTGTACCCCACCCCCTTCGCCTCCCGACTCTCCTCTACGCGCCTCCTCACAATCTTGCCTCCTTGTGTTATTTAACAAATGTGAGTCTCCGTCGGAAAGGTACTTTAAGGTTTTCAACCCACAACTAAGCTCGTCATAGATAAATGTTAAAATTTGATGCATAGTGATTAGGGTGTACTCCCTCCCCCCCCCCTCCTCCTACTCCTCCCTTCTCCCACCTGCGCGCCTCCTCGTAATCCTGCCTTCCTTGTGTTATTTAACAAATGTGAGTCTCCGTTGGAAATGTTCTTTAAAGTTTTCAACCCACAAATAAGCTCGTCATAGATAAATGTTAATATTCGATGCCTGATAATCCCATCAAACATTTCAAACTAATATTAAACTATTTTACCGAAAATACATAACCGATACTGTGTTTGCATATCATATTTTAGACTTTTTTCAATTGAAGTCCGGCACGAAATGGCCTAAAGAGCGCATTTGTAATATTTGTTTCGTTTATAATTGAATTGTGTATCGGATACCATGATAAAAACCTTTTAGTATACTTTTCAAAACTAACATCTAAGCAGGTAAATAAATGGCCATATTTCGGTTAATACTTGGTCGAACCCCACCCCCCCCCCCCTCCCCCCATCAGCAAATTTCTCCATCAAAGCTCAACTTGAAAGAAAGTTTCAATGAAATGAATATTTGCAGACGAACGGTCGGATACGAAGCTACTAAACACAATTTTGAGTATGTTGAAGGAAGTTTTAAAATGACTGAATGCAGTTCCAATTATTTAAAATTATAGTTTACTTACTCATTTACTCATTTATTGGACTAATTTAAGAGTTAAAATGAATTTAAGGCACATTGGCAATATCTTAAAGGTGTGAATTTAAGTAAATTGTCCTTTATTCACTCATTCCAATCAATTTATGGACATACTTTTTTTAACTTAAGCATATTCTTGAAGATGAAACAAGCGTCTTTGCAAATTTGCTTCAATATCTTCTAAGTTAACCTGAACAAGAGACATCTCATAGCTTACTTTTAAACGTAATCAAACTAACATAAGTAAGTTTAACTTAGTAACATTGAATCATGCGTAAGTGTCATCAACACAAATAAAAAGGAATGATAAAATGAAAGAAAAAAAAAATCATCAATTCTGTAAAGAACATTCAAAGTTTCTTAGAGTGACGAAAACAAATCACCGCGAGCCTAAGCCGTCTAATTATGTTCCATCTATTGTTTTACATATGATACATTTTTAATCTCGTCGAACATAAGCCACAAGTTGAACGACAGCGCCTTGTGAAATGAACATAGATGTCATACATTATATATAATTATACACCTACGTGTATTTCTCATTTCATTTTGTGTCCCTTGTAGGTACACAAGCACCTAGCTGTGCGTCAACGCCTTGGGATGATGAACGCGAGTATTGACCGTCTCAAGCTCCCTATCACGGACACCATCCGACAACAGGTACACACCGACATGACATATTTCAAATGGGATTCTAACAGATTGATTGAACAATCTTACACAGAAAATACACATGAGTGTAGGTTATGTAGCTTACATCAGTTAAGCCTTTCAATTTTAGTTTAGTTCGCCAAAATACATTGTATTTGCCTTTTTAATTGCGTTGCTAATTAAGAAAACCTATAAACATTAAAATTAGGACAGTCATTGGAATAAGATGACATTCAGTCGAAACTCATAATGTCGACTTTGTCGGGACCTAGGGAAAAAAACGACACAAACGAATTACAAAAAAAATATATCACATTTGAGTTTGATATATGTCCGACATCCGACTTCTGCAGTTGGACGGTTTTGTTACCCTTATGAAAACAGCAAATGTATTATTGAAAAATAAAGTGTGAAAAAAAATGAATGATTTGTGTCAAATTCATTTAATTCGCATTTATGGATTATTTGCACACTTGTACAATGTAAGAAAACAATAAAGCATATATGACGACAACAACTTAAAATAGTACATTCGTTATCCCTGTTTGTTTTCTCCATGTAGTATAATAGAGAAATTTCTTCGTCACGTAACTTTAAATGTTTTTAATGAATAGCTTGAGCAATAAATGTCTCTTTAATCATAAACATACACGTTAAATAATCACACTTACCAATTAACCTCGAACTACGACAGTTTGTTATTTTGACATGCACGGTAATTTAGCGACATGCCGCAAACCGTCATAAATATTTTCGCACCTACAACTCGATCTACAGTTCGACATAAGAAACAAGGAAAATGTGTGAAATTCGACCACAGGGACTGAAATAGGAGGTCGACATAGCGAAAAAATCGAGATAGAAAAATTTTCAGAATAAGAAGGAATAAATTCGGGACCAGAGAAAAAAGTTGACACAACCGGAAAGTCGACATATCCAACGTCGACATAGCGAGTTTGGACTGTATACTAAAATCTCATCATGGAAGATCTTTTCTAAAATGTAACCTTATTAAAAGTAATTGAAAAATGTGAGTTTTTTCTTAAATTTTAATTTAAATTTTTTAATAATAAAAATGATATGTGGAAGAACAAATTTTATGTTATTCATTTAATAATTTTGATCTTACTCATGTTTAGATCCTGGTTTTACTCATGTTTAGATCCTGGTTTTACTCATGTTTAGTTCCTGATTGTACTCATGTTTAGCTCCTGGTTTTACTCATGTTTAGATCCTGGTTTTACTCATGTTATTTAGATCCTGATTTTACTCATGTTGTTTAGATCCTGGTTTTACTCATGTTTAGATCCTGATTTTACTCATGTTTAGATCCTGGTTTTACTCATGTTTAGTTCCTGGTTTTACTCATGTTTAGTTCCTGGTTTTACTCATGTTTAGATCCTGGTTTTACTCATGTTGTTTAGATCCTGATTTTACTCATGTTTAGATCCTGGTTTTACTCATGTTTAGTTCCTGGTTTTACTCATGTTGTTTGGATCCTGATTTTACTCCCGAATTCGACTCCTGTTATGTTCCCCTCCCTTATTATTGTTCATGCTTCACGTTTTTTTTATTTCTTACTCTTGTATTATAAAGATTTTGTTTGATTTATACTCACTCTTGTTTTTACAGTATTGCTTGTGAGATGTTTATGGATTGACTTACTTTACCTAAGAATATTGAGAAGTCTGTTTGCTTTGATTAATATTGAAGTTATTGAAATAAAAATATGTCAATGTTATTTGAATTGTTTCCTTGTGCTGTGATTAAAAAGTTGTTTCTCAATGTGGTGTCAGTAAATTCAGTCTAACTCTATGACATTTATAAAGAAATCAATTAAATCGTAACGTCGAAATCTCATAGCTGAAGTTTCAATGTCGAAATGTCATAGCCAAAGTTTAAATGTCGAAATGTCTTAGCGAAAGTTTTGATGTCGAAAAGTCATAGCTAAAATTTGAAACTTCATAGGCAAATTGCTAATATCGAAATTTCATAATCATAGTTTTAGTATCGAAATGTCATAGTTGAAATTTCGTATGAATATATTAATAAATGACAAGGTGGAAACTTTAATGATAATAAGAAAACCCCACCACACGGGTGTCTGTGCCATGATTATGGTGGTTGTGGTGCGACTGCTGCTGCTGCTGCTGCTGCTGCTGCTGCTGCTGCTGATGATGATGATGATGATGATGACGACGACGACGACGACGATGATGATGATGATGACGAAGTCGACAACGACGACGACGACGACGACGACGACGACGACGACGACGACGATGATGATGATGATGATGATGATGATGATGATCAGTTGTTGATGATCAGTTGTATTGTTCATACAAAGAGGAAATATTTAATAAAGAAAACAATGTTGTCATGTTGACTTATAAAGAGAAAATTAAATAATGCATATAAAATAGACGCCTCTCTGCATGACATTTTAATTTTTCCTCAAATGTTAGACGATTTCCAAATTTCCTTCAATAATGAATTCAGTTACTTAAAAATGATCGTTAATCTTAATATAAAAGTGGCTAGCTTCTTTAATCTTATGATTGATAAATCACAACGACATTTCAATAAAATCAAATAATTCCTTAAATCTAACACCTTAAAAGATATATAGTATAAGACAATGTGCCGTATTGAACAAACACTAAATGGACGTGTTTTTTTTTACTTTTTACATTGTAAAACATTCATAATTTTCTGATTATCAAGATAAACAACACCAGCAATACAAATTGACTTTAATGTTATCTCAAAACATTGTTTTGTGTTACGATTCAATCGAAGAATGCAAAATATATAAATCCCGTTTTCAAAATTTTTTCACAAGAAATTCAGTTACTTAAAATGTTTATTAATCGTAATTGAAAAGCTGATATCTCCTTTAGTAAAATGGTGTGATTATATAATTCCATCATACAAACAAAATTTGTTCGCCAAAAAGCTATAGTGAAAATAGTCAGAGTCAACTGAGATGAAATATAATATTTAAAAACTGTTTGAGCGAAATGCGTTATGTAACTTAATATAACATAACATCGAATAACAAATTTAGCTAATGCTTTACGTCTTTTTAATGTGTTTAATCTGAGTAAAAAGTGTTTAAGGCACACTTGAACTATGTGAGCTACGATAATTATGCCAGTAAGTAAGGTGAATATTGATTATGACAATATGAACAAGCGTGTGTGTGAGTTAAAGTCTGCTATCGGTAATGGAACCCTGGGAAATTACAGGTCATCAAGACCACGACCAGACCGTCGTACGAGTTTCTCAAGTCCGCAGGTGAGTGCGTCAATGGTTCAGGCTCGATTATAAAGACATGATATGAATAAATCGAATGCGTATATTGTGCAGAAACCAGTACTGGCTCCAGTTTCTCGAAACTTCTTAAGCTTAACTGGCTAAAGTAGCTTATTATTGGTGTCGTTTTTGAAAGGCCACGAGCACTTGCCGCTGATTGAGATCAAACCCATGACCTCGTGGATGAGACCTGGACCATTCACGTCCTCTGAAAGGCAGCTCGATGATTATAAAGAGTAACTGTTTTACATTATCAACGATATGTTGGAACGCCAAAGATGAGAAATAAAAAGACGTAATAATTGAGGGATTGTCAATCTGTTTAACGCAGTCGACACTTAATATTAGGGAAAATTAGGAAGTGTGCGCGTTTTTAATGCATTGTATGGGTGTTCCAGAGGGGTTCTAAAAGCCAATCATTGTTAATCCTGAAATAATAACCAGGGGTCGGTTGGAGTAATGAGCGATTCGTGCCCAAAGCATGGTAACAGGGCTTAGACAAAAATATGTATCTCAGGGCATTGCCAAGTAGATTCATCTAAACTTAGTTTTGATACAAATGTCCGAGCACACTACAATCTGGCCAACTGTACACAAGTCTGATGTTATCATGATTAATCTTGAACTTAAGAACCCATGCAACTAATATAATGTCCACAAGGTCTTCTTGGTAAATGGCCAGACCGTTCCTTTTTCAGACAGCACCGGCTGCAACATATTGGCGGACCTTGGTGTTCACGACATCGACATGGTTGTCTGGCTCACACGTGCACAGAGGCCAGAGTCCATCTACATAACATGCAACGTGCACGACGAGCAGTTACAAGTAAATTGAGCGAAAATACATGTATTTCCTGCATTCAAAACGCACCTTTAATTTATCTCTTGCTACAATGCAACATATAGCATTCAATGACCAGTTTGTGATTAACGCATTTGTTTGCTTTACAGCGACAATTTACATATTCGATAATTTATATAGTAATGTTTGCAAATGTACTTCGTATTTGAACGTTTTGAAGCACTGAACGATAGTGGATTTCGCTACACCCAAATGTAAAGCTTGATCTGGACACAATACTGGTTTCTGCCCAGGAAACGGACTCGAAAATGATCTTATTGCGCGGGCGCATCGGCGCCCGGCGCATATATTGATGGTTTTAGAAGTGTCCCTGGTGCAATGGGCTTGCGCATGCGGCGTTTTAATTGTTTTAATCGCGCATGCGCCGTTTCTTACCGTCCGCTCTCGGATAATTCCAAAGCAGTTCGCCATTAGACTAGTTCCTGTTCGATTTTGCAATAGAAGATAAAGATTGGTAATCTTCTAATATGTGAAGCTTTGAAAATATATGGCAAATTAAAACCAGAGATTTTTTTAAATAACTGTTTTAGAGAAAAAATATCATAAATGCACGGTTGTTGAGAAAACTTCTCTTTTTTTATTTAAATATTTTTACATAAAAGAAAAAACCACGAATGCGCGGAATGTATCTTACAATAATCTTAGAAAATCGGTGAACCAGTGTATTATCTGATTACCCGGTTATGACACGGGTCAGATGCAAGCGTCCAGTAGACTAGGGATATCGAGGTCAACACGCTGGCGGTTGGAGAAAGGTATTATTATTTTCTTTTTTTTTCGTAGTGAACTGAAAAACTATTGCTTTTTATAATTATCATTTTACAAGCAGGTTTCGTGTCTTTTGTTTTAAACAGTAGCACGTTTTTTTCCCGGTATTTCTACTTTCTTTTTGGAGAATATTTGAAGGCTTTTTCTTTGCGTCATTAAAACCAGGGATGATAGCCGTCCAATGAAAACGCTTCTTGCATTTCAGACATAGGCGAGTGTGCGGTCAAGGTCAAAATTGCGGGAGGGTGATTCGAAGTGAAATACCGCAACAAAAAACGTTCGATTTGGACATTTACGCGTCTAACTCAATGAGTCACAATGGTAGCACTAGGCTGTGGTAAGTTTTTCGGTTTTTACCATATATGGAATATTAAAATAGTCACGTGGTGTGGGCATGCGCGGTGCTACACTACCGTGATGCTGACTGTAACAAAAATGGCTGCCTAGAAGAAGGAAATGTGTTGCCGGTAACGAGACTTACGCATACTTGGTTGCATGTTTGTATGAAATCATGAGAAGATAAGTGGTGTTAAATGTGTGTAATTTAAATACTTTGTTCAATTGAGTTTAGCGTCGTAGCCAACGGTGAAAATGGCATCGATCCAATTCCAAAATAATAATTGATGTTTTTTATTTCAATATTTGTTAGTTCTTTTTATGTTTTTACTTTGACTACATATAGGCTAAGGATACAAATCCGTACACTTTTTAAGTGTTTTTTTCACACTTATCTTTTTTGTTGTAAGTTAAAATTTCGTATGAAACATCTTTGGTTAATGTGACAACAGATTCCCGTCCTAATATTTTTTTATGTAAAAAAATCGTTCATATTATGGAAAGAAAAACACCATTAAAATTATGCTATGGAGGGCACATATACTGTTTCCTTGCATGGTAATACAATTATAAATCATACCGATGCTATTTTGAATAAACACTACTGTAATGCACCAGTCAATTGTAACCACGGCCCCCCTAGGTCCGGGGGTGTGGGTGGGGTATATACCAGGGATAGCTGGGGAAATGGGCCGTGTTTTTACCTTTCAGGTGGCCCCACAGTGCCGGGTGAATGAGGTGGTTTTGTCTTCGCTTTAAATATACCTAGGGTCCCTGGCGGACAGGGGCATTTGGCGGGGATCTTACCATCTGTTTGTGCCCGCAGGGCGGGGATTTTAGCTGGGGTTGGCTGGGCTGAAAGTCAAAATCCCCGCTATCCCCCAGAAAGGGAGGGGGGGGGGCATGGTTACAATTGACTGGTGCATAAGCCTCACACAAGTTATTTATTGTTTCAAATGTTTTTTGGAACAATTGCAATTCAAATGTTAAGATTATTTATATTTATAAATATCTTGAAGTTAACATAACCACAAAACCTCAAAAATGCACATGAATCTTCTGAGGTCATTCCCGCTTGTGCTACATTATGATTTTTAAGCGTATTTACATTAAATGGCTTTTTTTTTTTTTAAAAAGTACTCAACAAACAAGATGAAATTAATGACCAAGGCAAGCCCTGTATTCATCAAATAATGCACCAGTCAATTGTAACCACGGTTCCCCCAGGTCTTGGGGTATACCGGGGAAAAGGGCCGTGTTTTTACTTTCCAGGTGACCCCGCAGGGCCAGGTGACCGTGGTGGTTTTGTCATAGGGCCATATTAAGCCGAGATTGGGCGTTATTTAGAGTCTCTGGGGTGCGGGGGCATTTGGCCGGGGTTTAAACATCAGTTAAAGTCAGACCGGGGGGGGGCTGGTTACAATTAGTAGGTGATCAGTATTTGTGCCCTGTTTGGAAATATACCACGTATGGTCAACCAGTAATGTCATAATTATTCTTTAAGCTGCCCTGCTATAACTCCTGTTTGAATTCTTTTCATCTCAGTATGTTATTGTGGGGCTATTAGAACAGGTTATATGAAAGTTGACGTCACGGTATGTGAATTTCATCACCAACATCAGAATCTTCTATTTAGAAGTAAGAGCCACATTGTTGGTTGCTTGTCATGTAATGGGACAAAATAAAACAATTTATCATGAGGAAATAGTTGTCAAACATTTAAAATGCTCCAAAAAACTGATGTTTACAACCATGTACACAGGAGTTAAGAAATGAAAAAGACATGTTTGTGAATTGTCACAGTAAATAAATACTGCCGGTAGATATCTATAACTGTCTCCGATGCCCAGTTGTAAAGTTGTCCGCCTAAGGAGTTGGAGGTCAGGGTTCAAACTCCCAAGCCACTTCTTACTGAAATACTTTAAAAGTTGGTACAAGTACATGTAGCTCCCTTGTCTGGTGCCTGGCAGTGTAGTGCTTGAAAAAGTGGTGTATTCAGTACTGGTTTAGTCTAGGTAAGTTGCACCCTGTGTATCAGTGCTTCACACCTAGCCCGTGAAGGAACTAAGGGGTCTCTTTGTAAAAGAGCTAGGGTATTGCACCTGGACTCTTGTTTCCCACATCTGCCTTTTGCTACATCTTTTTCTATTTTTTTCTATTTTATAAGGTGGTTGTCTCAAGGTGTTCATGTTAAATAAAGCATTCAGGGTTGTTTATCTTCCAAGTCTAATTTCAACATGTAAACATGACGGTATTTTTCATGGTCTCTGCACAATTGCCTCCGAATATGACAATTCTGTCTCATGGAAGTGGCATGCAATGCACCAGTTATTGGTTTTCCCCCCAGACCTGGGAATTTGTTGTTACAATTGACTGGTGCAATTTAACTTGTGTGATCATCTTTTTCAAAAATTTAATATTGTCACTCTTCAGACAGTTTGAGGGACGAATTTCTCATAGTATACTATACATGACAAACAGAATACTTGAAAAAAATGTCTGTTTTTCAGCCTGTCTGTGAATTTGTTAAAATTCACAGTCGAAAAATGACAGGCGTGAGCCTTGC
Source organism: Mya arenaria (assembly GCF_026914265.1). Taxonomy (NCBI): domain Eukaryota; kingdom Metazoa; phylum Mollusca; class Bivalvia; order Myida; family Myidae; genus Mya; species Mya arenaria. Next base: position 37,242,930 of record NC_069136.1, read on the forward strand.
ATACGAGAAAGGCTAAATACCCTCTAGGGTTATAACATTGAAAAGTCAAAAGATAGTAATAGTAATCTTTTCTTTTTTTAAAAAAAATGCCCACACACACTTCAAACATGAATAATATTGATATCAAGTCATAGGGTACCTATATATTGCTTTTAGTGAAACAATGTTTATACTCCTTTTCACTAGCTAACGACCAAACTAGTTTGTTCAAACAGTTGGAGAAATCCATCAAAACAGACACATATTTAGTAAACAAAAACACTATTTTATACACCTAAATCACACATTTTGGTGTCAGTGGTATTCATTATATGACAGTACTGTTTTATTAACAGCGTTGATACAAATCCAATACCTAAAAGAATTAAGTACTCTTACTGGAGCATGATTTAGATATGAAACTATTAATCTTTTAAAGGGACACCGCATAATACAATTGCACACAATTAAAAATATTGTCTAGAATTTACATAACTTTTATATATTGTTGTGAAAAAAAAAAATGAATTACAGATCAAAACATACCCTGCTGTAAAAGTCAATAAAGTGGTCCAGTGAACTCATGGTTCCAATACCCAATTATGGGAACTATTATTGCTTTGTCTTTGGGTACAATTAGGTTTGGTGTTTCTATACAGTGTCAGCAGGTGCTCTAAAATGGCAGCCAAAGGAATGCTTTTCATCTATATAATTTTCATATATTATATATATAAATATCACAGATTTGGTTAGTATACTGAAAGGCTAGTCACGACATAGACACAGTGAAGGTCAACTCTGCTGAAAGTCACAGCAAATAGTTGTAGCCCGGAATTATAGCTATTCTGGTTTACCCAACCTAATCCTCCGGTACAAACAAAATTAAACCGTTGTAATATATACACGTTACTTTGGAAACAATAGAGTCATTGGACTGTTACATGCATTTCAATAGCTTGAAATTCACCTTTTATTTGTACCGGCATGGGAAAACTCAGTTATGTTAATTCCGGGCTATATGTATTGCTACAATGCTTTAAAGTTGAGTTTAAGATATGAAATGATCACATGACTTGCAAGGTCATATCATTCCATGCTTTTTAACTGGGAACCCATTATGTGCTATTTCTAAACAGGTAAACTGTGCTTATGTCAGTGATGTGACATAATTGTTGGGTTTATCTTCATTATAAATGATCTGCCTCATGGTAGCTCACAAGGACATTTCTATGCTGTTTTTGAGAAGTTACTGGTTTTTTTGACCATCTGATGTCTGGACAATTATTGAATAGAATGTGTAACGCTTTGATATAAAAAAAATGTGTCGGAGACTGGGTTCAAACCCGCGTGGCCAAATTTGAAACCCAGCATCTTACTTTTCTTACGTGAGAAAGCCCCTTGAAAGCCAAAGTTTAAGCCACTTTCACTGATACTCAGTACCTTGATATTTTGTAAATTGACTTAAAGCTGCACTCTCACAGATTGAACGTTTTGACAACTTTTTTATTTTTGTCTTGGAACGAGCAGTTTTTGGCGTAAATATCAGAAAACCAGTAATAAAAGACTGATGACAAAAGATCAGATAGCAGATTTTCATATTTCCTCTCCAAAATTGATGTTTATGCATTTTTTTAAATCGTCTAAGCCATAAAACATTAAATTTGGAATGGAAATATGAAAATCTGCGATGTGACATTTTGCCAACGGTCTTTCATCACTGGTTTGCAGATATTGACACAAAAGTTTGCTAATTCCAAGACAAATAATAAAAAAGTTGTAAAAACGGTAAATTTGTGAGAGTGCAGCTTTAAGTTGTAATATTTTTGAATTTGTAACTCCAGTCCACGGACATTGAATGATGATTGTTAAAAAGTTTCTGATTGTATTCCCCCGCAACAGAGTGGGGAGAGGATTATAGGAATGCATTTCGTCTGTCTGTCCATAACATTTCGTGTCCGGGCTTTAACTTACTTCTGCATTAATGGATTACCATTTTCCTTGGTACAAATGTTGTCCTTATTGAGACGATGTGCAGTGAACTTGATCCGGGTCCATATTTCAAATGCATTGATGGGTACCATATAACTTTTTACAAATGTTGTCATTGAGATGATGTGGAGTGACCTTGACCCAGGTCCAAACCTCAATGTTCAAGGTCACATCTGACATTTAAAGGCCATAGTACACATGCTCGTGTCTGGAGTATAACTTGCAGGAATGGATTACCATATTACCTGGTAGAAATGTGTCCTCATTGGGATGATTTGCAGTGACCTTGACCTGTGTCCATAACTCAATGGTCAAGGTCACATCTAACATTTAAAGGTCCTACACTTAGTACACACAATATGAATAACAAATATCGTTATGTTCAGATATCCGAGAATGTTATTTGCAGGGGATATAGCTGTCCTTTGGATTGCCTTGTTGTACATTCAGGCACTGATTTAATTGTGTATTTGAACAGATCTTGAAATGATGCCCCACCCCAATTTAATATTATAGTTGTAAAATTTTGTTTTGAATTGTTACAGGCCCATTGTCCGCATTTCCAGAATGGTGAAAGCCAAAGTATGTTCAGGATGGAACATCACAGGAAAGATCCAGGGATATGCTCACAAAGGCAAGGTTGATTTTTACAGAAGATTACATTTGGAGCCAATTATCAATATGAGTTCTTTTCAATTGATTATTTACTTGTTTAGGTACTTACTTTTGTGTTAAGGCAATGACTTATTTGCATCTATGATAACAATAAATATTTGACATGGAAAGCCAAAATATTGAAAGCAATTCAATGGTATAGTTTCAAAACTATTTTATCCCATCAAGCCTTAAGTGAAAATGAATGGACACTGCAATTTTGTGAAGAATATGAGTTTCAAAATGACTTTCAAAATACAAACAATTTTTCTATGGTCATATAAATATTATTTATTTTCTCTTAATTGTGCTGAAATTGGCCCGTTTCAAGCCATGTTTCATGTAGTTAGTGATAACAATGATTAATAGACATGTATCATTCCTGTATACAGTGCATCAGAAGGGACAGTACACACCATCTTTCATTCCCACCATTCTTTGTGAAGAGGAATCCAAATGTTCTTTGGCCTGATCGAGTTCTTATGTGTAAGTTAAAGTAAAACCAATTTATCTCACTGATTTCTGAGGTGTATTTTTTATGCCCCCGAGAGTGAAAAAAAATAAAATCGCACTGTCCTTTCCTGTGTCTAGCTCAACTTCTCGTTTACAGTTATGTTCAAAGCTATCTGAAAGTGAGATTTCTATATTTGATTTGACAAAATCAAAGATGGTTGCTAACTTTATTCAATCACTCCTATGCATTTATATTCCTTGATGAGCATTGTCTCTTGTGAGGATAGTAACTGGCTTACTGCTATCCTAAGAATGCTTATCATTTATGTAAAGTACTTGTATGTTTTTCTCTTAAGTTTGCTTGTAAACTTTTGAAAAAAAATCTGCATGATAAACTAGGCACACTCTTTCTCCCGAATAAGATTTATCACAATTGGTACAATTGTTTTTATATACCAAATGTATGAAAAAATGTTTACATCTATGGTTTTCATGTATAAAGTACCAAGTTTAATTAACAGAAAGGTGCAGAAATCACAGTATTTCAATGAGACCATAGTAGATCACAGTTAATCTTTAGCACTCACCATAAATGCATTATTTAGGAAGAAGATAAAGATTTATCACTTAGAATTTATTTTTGTTTATACATGCGTTTGTATTGATTTTGAATAAGAGTGTTACTTTAAACATTAAAATATATAGTAGTAACAGAATTAATCTCCATAGAATTTGAACTTAAATGGCTTGCATTAATTCAATCTTTCTTTTTTCATTTTTTGATGAATTGATCAGATTGTTGGATCAAAGAAGACAAAAATAAAAACCTAAAATTCTGATACAAACAATAATTGCACTCAGATGTAGTGCAAATCAACTTTTATTGACTGACCAACATATTTGCAAAATAGTACTGGTATATTGCCCTCAGTATACGATCAATGTATACAAGAGGATGTTTTCCGATGGGATTTAGATGCATTTGTAAAAACGTGGGAAATACAAGGGATTATGAATGAGATTCATACCACACAAAATTGAAAATGGTTTTACAGTAGGTGAAAATTATAACCTGTCAAAGCTGATAATATATTTGATTATTACTGGTAGCAAAAATGTTACAAGTAAACCACATGTATCTATTTAACAGCTAGAGTAGATGTGTCAAGCTAATTCAAATATTTTGTAATGATGTGTAATGTGCACTTAATTTTATTTTAAACTTTGTTGCATAAAGAAGAAAAGGAAAAAAAAGTTAATGACTGTTCTCAGCTTAAAGTCAAGAAGAGGTACTAGTTTATAACACTGGCTGATCTTTAGGGGATGGGGTATAACTGGAGTTGCTTGAAATATAGCCTATATTTTATCATTCTCGTACACTAGTGATAATGCAATGTTTAACATTGTCTTAGATTTATAATTATCAATCCTCTGATGAAAAAGAAGGTATTTCATTAAACAACAGTTAAGTACTTTGTATTTTTTCACAAGCAACAAGAAAAATCCCACCTGTTGTCTGATTGACAGAGTATTTTTATTCCATACATTTGTTTATTTCATTAATTGACAATGAGACTCTAACCAATGTGTCCAAATATTGCCAAATTAACTTTGTCTGCTTACAAACTTGAGGATTTCTTATCAAATCCTTAAGTTTCAGGTTGCCTTGTTTATGTGCTTTATATGGATAAATATATGTTGGAAGATCTTTAAAGATAAACCTAATGTTTATCATAAAACTATGGTATTATATTTGGTCCAAAAAGTGAGATAAAAAAAGAGTGTATAAACCAATGTTTTATATGAATGCATATTCTATCTGACAAGTATTGGTTCTCTGCAGGTGCCTTGAGCCATCCTAGGAGGCATCCCAAGTAACAACATTAAGAACGTATAAATGTTTGAACTGTGCAGACTTCTTGTTGTGAGAAAAAAAGGTACACATACATGTAATGACTTACAAATATTTTTCAATTAGAATTGTGATTATCATTTTTGTCCTTTGAAGAGAACCTTTCATCAAAAGTAATAGAAGAACATTGGATAGTATACTGTCATAACTGCATATAATAATAACTGAAGTTAATATTAATTCATTCCACCTTCTGCCAAGTGGCTATGATGTGCTAAGCAGACTAAAAAATTTCAGCCTGCAGCCAATGAGATAGAAATGGAGAGAAGGGCAATAGCAGCTTGCACATGTCAAGGATCTGCAGCGCATGAAACCCCTTAAACTGAAGATGATGGTGGGTCCCTGATGCAATGTAAATTATATGGAATGTTTTGTATATAACCAGTTATTCAATCATCATCAGTGCTGTACACAGAGTATTAAGTATATAACATTTCGATTTCTGTATCTTTCTTTTTCTGATTTATATGAACCCGAGCCGATTTCATTGAAGTAGAAGTTACTTATAATTGCAACCTCCTTAAATGTATCGTATATTAGTTTAAAAACAAAAGTACAGGTCACAGCCTTTTCCCACATGCCTGAAAAATGTGTTGTTTACCAAATGATATGCATTGCGTGATTCTGGGCCTTGCAAAAGAATTACCGGTACTACAAATGAAATAATCATGTTTTTTCTATGTATATAAATTTCTTCCAAACTTCTTTCTTTTAAAGGATTGTCATAGGCACACAATTTTTGAATGATTTATGTCCCATTACTTTTCTCATGTTTTCAATGCAACTACATACTTCAACCCTACATAATTTGACTACATTCATTGTAAGAAAGAACACTGGATTAAAAATTCAAAATGTATGAACACTACTTTCTTAATTTCTTTTTCATAAAGAACATGAAGAATCTGTGGTAGGAAAACAAGTAGTATTATAAACTTGTTGTAATGTTGATATGATAATTCTGTATGTCATTTCATTCATGTGTTCAATCATTTACTTACAAAAGGAATTTTTTTTTTATTCAAAATGCCTTATACATGGCGCCGCTTGTAAACATGTATCTTGAACAAAAATGTGCGATGCACCTTTTGCATTGATATTGGGTGTGCTCCAAACAAGAACTGAAACAGGAATGTAGGGCATAGTTTTATTTTATTACATGGCATATGTGTTCAGTACATAATCTAGTCAAAATCTGATTACAATTTTTGTAATACAGTTAACTTCAGAAAGAACAAATATTATGTGCCCATTTTTCATGAGGAATTCTACAAATGTGCAGATTAATGAAATTTGGACAGTCTCTCATATATATGCTTATTTATAGTATTTGTTTTTGCTGTCATGCTTATACTTTAAAAGCAATGAAATTATGTTTTTTTTTAAAAATCATTAATGGAAAAAAACATAAATATACAAGAAGAATTAATTTCAATTAATTTTCTGAATCAGTTCCTGAAGCCTAGAGATGTCAGCACTCACAGTCAGCCGCTTTATCATCCATTGCTCCATTAACCTCATCCACCTGGTCAACACAATTCAAACATACCAGGTAATGGTAAATTTAGAAATGGGCTGAATTGACCATTTGAACATGTTGCGTCATTTAATTTGAATAACAAACGTTACAGCAATTAAACCCAAAGAATAATATGTTTATTAACTGGATATTTAATTCCTAACAAGTTTAACATGTTAAACAACCATGAGCTTGTGCAATACATTAAATGTTGACTGAACATTACAAATCATATAATTTAATTATTCAACTAATGGACTGGTTTATTGTTTAGTCATTTAGTCTTATGCGATGGTAGTGTGTACGTAGTATGTGCCTCCGTGCGTCTGTAAACAATTCCTCTTTAACATGATACAGCCTTCAGTTTTGATTGTATCTTGATGAAACTTGTACAGTATTTACATATCCATAAGAGCTCGGTTCCTTTTGAAAACCAGCCAGATCCGCCCATGCATGCCTAGATTATGGGCCTTGATAGTATAAAAAATCAATGTGTCAGTAAGCAGTTGCTCGTTAACATGATACAGCCTCCAGTTTTGATTGTATCTTGATGGAACTTGAACAGTATCTACATATCCATAAGAGCTTGGTTCCTTTTGAAACCAGCCAGATCCGCCCATGCATGTCTAGATTATGGGCCTTGATAGTAAAAAAATCAGTGTGTCAGTAAGCAGTTGCTGGTTAACAAGATACAGTCTTCAGTTTTGATTGTATCTTGATGAAACTTGTACAGTATTTTGATATCCATTAGAGCTTGGTTCCTTTCGAAAAACCTTGAAATGATAAGATTATGGGCCTTTATGAAAAAATGAGTATTCAGAATCCATAAGGGGTTGGTTCTTTTCGAAAACAGTGATGTTGACCACACAAACCCAGCCAGTAGAACATAGGCCTCTAGTTTATTATAAGTGCATGTTTGTCTTCATAGCATCATTATATATTTCTTTATTACATGAAGCTAATTTGTATGTGAAGCTTTGATTTTATGCACTCTTTTCAGATACAGACTCAGTTAAAACAGATATGGGTGCAAGTCATGACACTTTTACAGGTAATGTTTATTAGACATTCAGTATTTATATATATATATATATATATATTTAAAAAAGATGTCAATTGTAAAAGGATAGTATAATGTAGATGGATTAGATGCAATGAAGATGACAGAAGTCAAAATCATCCTTATAATAATTTGATATTATTTGTACTATTATTTAATTGCCATAATGATGAAATACATAAAACTGAAAATGGAAATAATTTCTATGAAGGTCTTCTTTCTATTTCCAATAGATTAAAGATGTCCGAGATTCACGATGAATGCTGTTTGAAGAAGAATGAACAGAATCACATTTTAATTTAATCTCACTGCCAATGTGGACTTAAAGAGGACGGACTCTGTTATGACAACTGTATTTTTAAGTAACAGAGATAAGGGTGTTATTGGAATCATTTCAATAAAATATGGGAGTACCGGTACATACCAGTTTGATATCTTGATTAGACTGGGACTTAAACAAAAACGATAGATATTGGACCTCTCTAATACACATTATAAACATCTCATGTCTTAAGTCAATAACAAAGCTGTAATAAGGCGATATTTAGTGTAATTAACACTTAGGGCTATTCTCCTAAAACATATAACCACCGGGTTTGGCAGATTTTTAATAATATATGGTTGGTCTTTTTTGCTAATTTGCACCCCAAAAGGCACATTTGCTTTTGTATGGGGTTGGCATAAAAACTTAATAAATGCCTTCCCTCCAGTGGTTATATTTTTAAATGGACAAAATATCAAACTGGTATGTACCTTATCAACATTTTTAGCTGGACTATTTGAATAATAAGGAGGGTTATACCACTCGCCTCAGCATCTGCTTTGGCTTTAGCGTCCGGTTAAAGTTTAAGACCAAGTTGGGATTTTCACTCATAGGGATTTTCACTCATAACTGCAAAACCCTTCATTAAAGTCACTTAATACTCCATACAGTTGTTCAGGGTCATTACATAATGTGGTTAATACTTCAATAGCCTTCATTCAATGGACTTAATACCTTGCACAATTAATGATGAACATCTTACAATAAGGTGACATAACTCCATTTTAACTAAATACAAATTATTGCCCTTTTTTCATTTTTTTTTCTTATGTCAGGCACATTTATATATTCTTAACAGGGTTTTTGAAAGCTAATTGTTTGGGCGGGCTGGTGGAAGGGTCTTCAAAGTCACCTTATGTGTAAAATAATTTTAGCTAGGTTTGACATATAGTGACAAAACTTCGTATGTAGGAAGCCTTTATGAAGACCTTTCATGAGATTGCGTTTTAGGCTTCTGGGATCAATATAAAGGTCAAAGTTACTATTAAAAGCAAAAGAACTGGTATTGATTAACTTAAAGGTCGACATATTGTGACCAAACTTGGTTTATATGAAAGTTCATACAGACTTTTTATGCCCCCGAAGGTGGGCATATTAAAATCGCACCGTCCGTCCGTCCGGCTCTGTAATTTTCCCTTGTATGGACAGATTTTAAAATAACTTGCCAAATGTGTTCCACATACCAAGACGAAGTGTGGCGTGCAAGACCCGTGTCCCTACCTCAAAGGTCAAGGTCACACTTAGTGTTTATTCACAATGGAGTGCTGCATATAAGGACATAGAGTATAGGTTGTCGTGTCCGGGCTGTAACTTTCTCTTGTATGGACAGATTTTAAAATAACTTGCCACATGTGTACCACATACCAAGACGACGTGTCGCGTGCAAAACCCGTGTCCCTACCTCAAAGGTCAAGGTCACACTTAGTGTTTATTCACCATAGAGTGCTGCATATAAGCATAGAGTATAGGTTGTCGTGTCCGGGCTGTAACTTTCCCTTGTATGGACAGATTTTAAAATAACTTGCCACATGTGTACCACATACCAAGACGACGTGTCGCGTGCAAGACCCGTGTCCCTACCTCAAAGGTCAAGGTCACACTTAGTGTTTATTCACAATGGAGTGCTGCATATAAGGACACAGAGTATAGGTTGTTGTGTCCGGGCTGTAACTTTCCCTTGTATGGACAGATTTTAAAATAACTTGCCAAATGTGTTCCACATACCAAGACGACGTGTCGCGTGCAAAACCCGTGTCCCTACCTCAAAGGTCAAGGTCACACTTAGTGTTTATTCACAATGGAGTGCTGCATATAAGGACATAGAGTATAGGTTGTCGTGTCCGGGCTGTTACTTTCTCTTGTATGGACAGATTTTAAAATAACTTGCCACACGTGTTCCACATACCAAGACGATGTGTCGCGTGCAAGACCCGTGTCCCTACCTCAAAGGTCAAGGTCACACTTAGTGTTTATTTACAAGGGGGTGCTGCATACAAGGACATAGGGTATAGGTTGTCGTGTCCGGGCTATAACTTTCCCTTGTAAAGACAGATTTTAAAATAACTTGCTACATGTGTTCCACATACGAAGACGACGTGTCCTGTGCAAGACCCATGTCCCTACCTCTAAGGTGAAAGATACACTAAGTGTTTATTCACAAGGGAATTCTGAATATAAGGACATAACAGTGTAGGTTGTCAAGTATGGGTGGTATTTTTTTATGTTCAGAGGAAATTTAAAATAACTTGCCATATGTATTTGACACATAAAGGCAAGATCAACTTTTCATGTACTGGCCTTGTTCGTAGGTCAATGTCACATTCGGGGGCATTCGTCACATACTGTGACAGCTCTTGTTTATTGTGTTTTGGGTTAGGATCTAGGTCAAAGTCAGTATTGCTGAAAAGTACAATTATAGTTTGTACTGAATAAGTAAGGGGTGACAAAGTGTGACCAAACTTGGTATATATGACAAGTTAATGGAGAGCTTTCATTCGAATGCCTTGGGCCCCTTAGGGTCAATGTCACTGTTACTAAAAAAATATTACTTTTTGGTACTGAATAACCTAAGTTATGGTTGATATACTGTGACCAAACTTGATATATAGGAAGAGTTTATTGAGAACTTTCATGAGATTGTGTTTTGGGCGCATAGGATCTAGGTCACTGTTATAAAAATAGAAGACAGCAGTTGAAACTGAACTTCTTCTGCCAATCCTTAACAAAACAATTATTGTCACATCACCATTCTTGTTTACTTTTTAAATTGATTTTTCTATTGCTTTTGACAAGCACAAATTACATCATAATGTAAGAAGATACATTGTTAAAAAAAACCCAGAAAATGTTAATTTGAATAAGAGTGTCACTTCTTTTAAATTTGTAGCTGTTTACTTACCATGAATTTATCTTTAAATACAACTTGTACTTTTTATGTGTAGGGTACGAGTTGGACCATATTGAGAGATTGTTTTAAATAGCATATGCTAAAACATACTGTGACTGTTGTTGCTGCCTTTTAATTTTATGAAAAGTATTGCTTTATTATTTTTTTAAATTCCATATTCTTAAGCTCCTAATTCTTGTCAGGTAATTTTTAAATCAAATTAATTGTTAAAGTGACACTCTTATTCAAAATCAATGCATACATATGTATACAAACATATTTTGAGTGATAAACCTTTAACTACTTACTAAATAATGCATTGATGGAACATATTTATTACTGGTAGCAATTTGTAACCCTGTATTTAATAACAGAAAACGCAAAAATATTTAATGATTGATGAATGCTAAAAGATTTACTGTGATCTACTTTAATAGTCTCATAAGGTAGATACACCATGTTTTATGCACATTTCTTTCAAATCAAAATCGGTATCCTTCATGAGAACCATTGCTTTCAACATTCATTTATTCTTTTCGCAATATTAAAACAATAGTATTAGTAGTGGTAAACCTTTTTGGGAGTAAGAGTGCATCTTTAAAAAATGTGTTTAATGTGGATATATTATGATCTATGTGTCTTTGCACGTATGCACTTGCTAGTATTGCCTAAGAATTTGACCTCTGATATTTTATGTAGTAGTTAGATGATATGAAGTAAATTCTGTCAGAGTTAGTGGAACTAATGATCCATTCTTAATCATTGAAATGTACTAACAAGGCATCTCACAGTCTTATGTCTTTGTATGCCTTTGAGGTTATGTCTCCACAAATCTTTATCATGGCCTGACAGTCTGCTTTCTTTAATTTGTGTCTTTGTATTAAAAATATGTATTATTTTCAATACATATTTTATTTATAGTACTGCATTTATCTCCTATCGATTTTCATGTTTTATGTAACTTGAAACTTTCATTAAGTTGTAAAAACATTAAATCTGTGAGAGTGTAGCTTTAAGAGAAACATTAGTGATTTTAGCATCAAACTTGTTTTATATGTTCTTTTTAAGTTCTAGGTTATTCTGTAATCATCAACCATCATTGTGCCATAGATAGACATGTGAAAAATTATTATAATGTACTATGTTATATTATTGAATAAAATACTGAACATGTTACGGTATGTTTGAATTTGGCTGATCATTGAGTAGTTGAGGGATTTTTATAGTCATATTTAGATTCCCACTGAACCTGAAAAGGTATACCATGAGGTTTTTTCATATCTACATTGTATATAACAGCGAGTGCTTTCCAATGCTTTAAAAAGATATTTCCATGAAATAAAACAGATATCTGATCATCTCAAACAGTGCACATATAAAAGATAATTTTTCGAAAATTTTCCTGTTCTCGCATTATATTGAACTTTAGTATGTACAGGGCTGGGACACAATATCATCGGTGCAATTTCCTTAATAAAATCACTTTCATATAGAATGTACATTAAGTCATTTTATAGCCATCTTTTTGTGGATATAGTAAAAGAAAATGTTTATTTCAATATCATGTTGCATGATGTTTCACCTTGTGAAAGAAGTGAATTTTGAGAATATCATTTGAATATGATATTTCATTGTTTGAGAAAGTGACAATATCAAAAAAATATTTCCATTTTTATGAAATTCAATCCCCTCAGTGACAATTAAACAGTGCAGTGATACCTATTAATTGGTGACACACTTTATCGAAAGAAGAAGAGAGGTAAGCACAGAGCTTAAACACAATGTCGATGACATAATTTCTGAAATGACACTACAGTTTCTGCATACGAATTGCTGCCTTTATCTATAAAAGTGATTAAATGGCATTCAACTTAAACCCCCGTTTCAATGTAAGAAAACAATATTGTACCTATGGCTACATGAATTTGGCAGTCGAACGTTTTTACTTATAGGTACAAATTTGACTGACAAATAACAATTTGCAAATCATAGACTAATAGAATATTTTATTTAAAGAATAAGGTAATGTAATGTAACTTTGTGAAAAGTTGTGTATACAGAACCTCATTTTATAATTCTGTCGGCCAATTCATCATGCGAGTACGCTGAGGGTCGATTTAACGTGGAATTATACTTTGTATAATCTTTGCTTGACCGACCACAGCCTTTCCATTGAAATTTCCAGCAGAACAGAATAAAACAGATTTTCATGATCTTTTTTGACACCGAAAAATACAGAGAATTTCCGGTAAATGTGTATAACCCGGTTCCCGGTAGCAGTTGTTACTCCAAGAGAAAGTGGCATTCATGGTAAAACTCATTGCACTTTTTTTCTGCAAAATCCATAACGGCGGATTTTCTAGCGTCCAAATGACCTTTCTGTCGGCATTGGATTATCATATCTATTAAGACCTGGCAGTTTGTCCAAATCCAGGTGTAAAATAGTGAACAATATTACAAAAAAGGGTTTTCACCAGCCGCAGTCAGCGTTGAAAGCCTATTTTACTCGTACAGACGGACGACCGCACTTCAATTAAGCAGACATGAACGTTTTTGTAACATGATGTTGTTTTTTCTCAGAGAAAATGCCAAATATTATAGCATTTAAGGCTATTTGGGCTTTCATCTTTTGTCCAATGTGTTCTTAACCGCTCTTGAATACGCACCGAGATGGTACATCGGTTTAAACCGTTTCTACTCTTTAGCTGGTGCCTAGGAAAAGCGGATAGCCCTCCACTCAGTTGTTATTGCTGTAACCATTCCGATAGCATATGACTGAGTTAGCCTTAAACTTCTTTATGAGTTAAACGATACATTTCCAAAATGCCCATTCCCCCGTTTATTGGCCAGGTTTTAGAACCCGCTCTTGAACCTTTTCTGCACGATCCGGGTGTTCACGACTTTTAGCAATCTACCATTCGAAGCATCTTGTAAGACCATACTTTAGCCCATTTAATTCGTGTGCTTATCCCTCAAATTGGCCATAAAAGTTAAAAACCGTTATCGGGACTTTGCCGTGTATGTCAATTATACCGACACAAGACGTAAAAAACACCTTTTTCTCAATATTTTAAAGCGGCGGCACCTGAGATGACACGGATCAAGAGTGTGCGTCCGTCCACAAGTCTTGAGATCAAAATGGCCATATTTGAACAGTGCAAACCTTATAGGTGAACACATTTCCAACCAGCAGAATTTAGTTAGTACAAAATATACACTTGGATCGAAGTCTGATTTTTTTTTAACGTGGGATATTTAACATAAATATGGAAGTTGGTCAAGGTCACGAATGTTGTCATGGTCAAGTTATATTGACCTTCAAGCATGACCACAGCCATTACTTTATCTGATCGAGGGTCTAGTTTAAAAAAAAGGAGTTAGTCAAATATGACAAATCTACCACAAAGCGGGAAGTTTACTCGGATCGAAGTGATTTGCGTGACTTTAAGGGTCGAGAAACCCTAGATCTACCTCCCTATGGTAAGTTTCAAAACAATCTCTCGAGGGAACAGACTGATCAAAACGGACATTGGGATATCAATTTTCAGAATTTGTACCTTGCTAAAATCATATGTAGCTTGTGTCAATAACTTGTTGAATTAAGTTGATCAAGAATTAGGTATATTGTAAAATCACACTTTGCTTTCCTAGTTATTTCGTTTTTCGTACTAGCTTTGCATTCATGTGTGTAATTATACCTAGGAATAGAGGGCTGCTCTAAATCTAAATATTTCTTACCAATGCTTAATTTTGTTATCTTTCGAGAGTACTTGATATTTTATTCTGTTTGTCTACTTGTGTACATAATATGCATGTTTGGTTTACTCGTATTGTTTGAATATTATTGTGTTAAATGTAATTCATAATATGTGTCATTATTAGTATATATATCAATGTTTTGCTCTTCATTTCATGGAGGAATAAAAAGTATCTATCAGGCTTACCTTTTACCTTTTTGTGTATTAGCTTTTGACTTTGGCCAATGAGGCATTTATTACATTTTGTTCCATAAACGACTGAAAGTTTGTAATAATTAGCATTTCATTTACTTGCTCCAGTTTCTTTGCACGACTCCATATTCTACTATTGTGCTTTGCTGGCAATGTTAACAGACATTGCGATAATAAACAATGGTACATTCTAATTCTAAGGAAAGAATTCCGTCTGAAAGTCTCCAAACAGCAAATCTCATACATCACAAACATTACAGAAGGTTCCATACACATGTTCGTGTGAAATTCATTAATTATGAGGCAAAATCAGAGACGTTCACTCAACAATGCTACAACGAACAACTAGACCCGTAATAAAATTTTATTATAAGATCATAAAACATGACTTCAAGCATTTGATTTATAACAAATAATAACAAAACAGGAATTAAATGGGTTTTTTTATAAAATGAGTCCAAATAAAACAGTGTAATATATGTACTGTAAACATGTGTTCTCAGTAGTTACATGAGATGTTGTGAAACAGCACGTGAATGTGTACTTATAAGTGTGTGTACAGCTTCCATTCAGTTTACTGCCATCTTTTACTGCAATTATTTTAAAATCGTAAAATATTCATACCTAGCTTTCATTATGTGCAAGGGGTACCCAGCATGTACACATACAAGTGGTATTTAACAATATCTTCAATTACTTATGCAATATAGATTGTTATATCATACTTAAGAAACAATTTAAGTTAACATTCCACATTGATAAAATGTGTATAAGCGAATGTATGACCTTAATTATTTGTACAGAATTGGGCAATTTCAGTTTCTTCTTCTAACATTTGTAGCTAAATCTTTCAAGTGACTCTTATTCAAAATCAAAATATACACATGTATGAAACATACATTTCGACTGATAAACCTTTAACTACTTACTAAATAATGCATTTATGGAAAATATTGATTCCTGATAACAATATTGTAACTGTGTATTTAATTCCTAAAATTAAAAATATTAAATGATTGGTGAGTGCTAAAAGATTGATCATGATCTTTATGTTTCCTGCAACCTTCTTTCAAATTCAACTCTGTATCCTTCATAAGAATCTTATTTTTTATATAAAAAACAATTATATAAACTGTGGAATATCTAATTTGGGAGTAAAAGTGCATCTTTAAGCATAACAGAGATTGGATTCCTATTGTAATACTTTAATCAGAAATCATTCCTTACATTATCAAAATCTAGATATTGCAACAAATAATGGAATTCACCAGTTGAACATTTACAGTGTAAACATAGTCTCTGCCTTATCTTTTAAAATCCACAAATGTTTCTTTTGCTGTTCTACAATTAAATAACAAAACTTGATATAAAGGGTTATACGATAATTGTAAGACATTTATCAACACTTAATTGATTATTATACTACATATAATACAATACATACTGTTCACTACAGGCACTAAGAAGACTGATCAATCAAAATTATATTGTTTGACACCAACAGATTTATGAAAAGAATGTCTTTAGATCGATCCTTCTGGTTCCCTTTTGTTTATCCACATAAAGGATGAAGCACTGAGCTACAATTCCCTCCAAGCCTTCAGATTAAGTAGTTGCACATGCCGACACAAGTAGATTGGATGAAGACGCTGTGGAAAATCTGCCTCGAACCTGAAAGAGGGATATGAATTTCTATAACAAACATATTAATTCATAGCTTTATAAACAATCAACATTTTTCTTTATGTAATTATATATATATATATATATAAGATATTTATGCTTTGAACTTTTAGTTTACAACCATGTAAATAATTATTAACATACATTAAAATCAAAGACGTGATGTATTTCTGGTAGAACTTCTGGTGGAACTTGTTGACCTTTCTCAACAGCAAAGCTGGAAGCCAAAGTTGGAGTCTGTTCGCTCAAACTGAAACATACTAACAAACACAGCAGAAACCGAAAACAATTGCAGATGCAGTGATAATTACTAGTCAAAAGTATACGCAAATGAGAAAGTCAAACAAATATATATAAGAAGTGAATGAAATATAAATTAAACATAGTTCATTTGATCATTTTATGATGCACAGCTCTCTGAAAATCAAAGTTGTTATACATTTCATAAAGCCCAGCTAGTGCAGTGCTGATTTTCCTCTTGTAAGCAACTCTTTTTCTCCTGTTCCACTCATGAATAAAGAACTGAAGATAGAAACAGAAATGAGATTGTGTCATTTGTCTTGCTGATTTCTTCAGAATCTGGATGAAGCTGTTGAACTGTTCGCAGATTTCTGAGTTCACACTTTCAAATCCTTGAAGTCGAGAGCTTCTAAAAGAAGTAGAGCATTTGTGTGAATAACCATGAAAAATATCGTGAAAAAATCTAACATTCTTGTAGTACCCACTCTCTCTGTTGAGGCAATATTCCTGTAAGTTACAGGCAAAGTCATAAAACACTGCTTGTGGAGGTTTGGCTAGATGAGAGTATAATGAAGCTGATGGATCTTTTCTGCCTTCAGCCACTGTCATGTGGAATCCATAGCAATGACCGTGATCTGGACAAAACCAAAGAAACAAGTTAGATTTGCCGGGTGCTGATTGTTGTATTTTTGAGTAAATCTTTCTGCATCGCTCAAAGTCCATAGCTTCATCATCATGGTCATTGTTTCTGCCTGCTCGGTCCTCATCTATCTGAAATTTGCGTACATTCCTCAGTTTAACACCATGTTCATTGAAGTAATAAGCCCGGCCCAGCTTCTCAGGGTTGTATGTTCCGAATTGAAAAGTAGCATCCTCTGGGGCATAAACTGGTAAGTTTAGAGACTCATTAGTAAGATGAACTAGAAAAAGGTTAATGTCATCAGGTAGAATGTTGTTATTGTTCAACATCGATTCTGCAATCAAGTCCCGTATTTCTGGAGCAAATGATCTCATCTCATACATCTGTCTGTTAAACTCAAAATCTGAAAGATTTTCATTAGTTAGAAATTCCTGCAAGAAAAGTGCATATTCTGGTGACAAAATGCTTGTCACAGATGCTGTTGTAGCCAACATCTTAAGGACAGATGCATAAGCTACTCTTTCAAATTCTGACATCCCTCGAGTAAATCGCTGGAATGATTGATGAGCCTCCTCAGGTAGAGCCTGCATAAGTAAATTAATTCTATCATTATTTTCTGGAATATCTAACGGTTCAAATTCTGCAACTGTAGTTCGGGCTATATCATCCAATGCTTCACGATAAGCGATCATCTGTCTCTTTTCAACTCCAGGCTTATTCTTCAGGTAACATCTGTCCATCCGTCGATGCAATGTTTGCTGTGTCTGTAAAGAACTATCAGGTGTACTTATTTCTGTGAAATTTGAATGACGGAAACCTACGCCTACTCTGGTTCCATCACAGCACAGTCTATTAGGCTCATACCTACAAATGTCACATGGTTGTCTGAAATCAATGTTCATATTAGCTGCCCAACTAAACCACCATTTTAAAAAAACTGTTGCATCCATAAACTTGGCCTTTGGGTCACGAGTTCTGTAGAGTTCATCCTTCATCTGACAGTATGCTGAAAAAGTGCAACCAGTTTTCATTACTGATGATGTAAACTCCCATCTTATTTCGTCACCTGCAGCTGTTTTACTACTAAAAACATGAATTGATTCACTCTGGCCTTCATTCCATGCAAGTTCACAGCGACTGTCGTCTATCGGGTTGTAACAGACTCTTTTGTAAACATCACATTGCACAGGCGCAAACTGTGTGTAAACTGTAAGAACTCGACCTAAAGGAATCAATTTCCCGTTTTCAGAGTAATCTGGATCATCATCTCGCTTCAACCATCCAGATCCACAGCAGCATGTATTGTCTGGCATATCTGGATAGAAATTGGGACCCTTCAATGAACCATCAGCCTGCCTACTTAAGGTCAAATCATTCCATCCGTCACGTTTGATGATGTTACGCCTCAACATATCACTCTCTCTAGCTGCTGCTGGATGGCTGCTCTCACACTTATACTTCCATAGACCTGTTTCAGGATCAAAATTGTCATTAGTATCAACAGGATCACCATCACCAGCATCATCATTTGTTTCATCATTTAGTAGTTGGTCATCTAAAAAAGTTTCATTAGTGGCATTTCTTTCATGCAAATCAATCCAGGATTCTGGATTATGTTTCAGCACAAATAAATGTCTGCAAAGATTTGAAGAATTCAAGTTATTTAAATATCGTTTGTGTCCCTTCTTTGATTGACACTCGCCATTGTGACAGGTCACAGTATAATTTGCTTTGGCCTTGTTGTGACTCAGTGATAAAAAAACAGGTTTAGTCTCTCCTTCTGCCAAAACTGAAAATTTCCGTGTACCATTAAAGTCACTTAATTCAATCAAATCCTTGCCAGCACACTGCTTTCCCTCCTGAACAAATTTACGGGTTTTGGTTTCTGTAGCCCTTTCATCTATCTGTAGATTTGGAAGAACAATACACTTAAGGAATGTACAGTGCATGCAGCTATTCCTGTTTGAATAATTTAGAGTTTGGCTATGAGCTATATCAAATAAAGTTCTATATATACTGCAGGTACAATGGAAGTAGTCTCCAGATTCTTGCTTTAGCCAAGTGGTATAAACATACACTTCTTTTCTTAAAGAACCAGAATCATTATAATCATTCATACAACATATCATGGTGTCTTCCTCAGCTACCTGAATATATATCTTTCCATCCTCTATTAAATCAATAGAAAATTGTTCATACATAGATTGTTTTGATTCCTGCATAACACTCAATGGCTCCACATCTTTTGTCACCTTCACAGAGGCTGTGCTTTTCCTCTTCTTAGATGGCCTCTCTAGTGCAGGAATTTCTAAAACCTCACATTGAACCGTATTTAAATCTGGGTAATATGTTCTATACTTAGTGAAAATTGTATTAATTTCATTCTGCAGAAAGAGACTGAAAGTAAGATATCTAAGTGATGTTCTGAGTCGAGTTTTTTTCTTGTTTATGAAGTTGGATGCAAATTTTGGATCACCTTTGAATAGTTCGGTTTTTCTTTTGACGTCACCTGGTAAACAATTTAATGCCTTTGACTGACTTAAAAGGGTTTCTTCTCCTTCATATTGCTGCTGAAATATTTCCCTCGAGTTTCGAGGAACCTGTTCCAATTTTGAGTGCCTAAAATCTAAAAGCAAAGCTTGAAGACGGTCTTCCTTTCCTGCAGTACAAGCATCCATAAACTTGGCAGTTGAGGTTGAAGAAAAGGGCAAAATTGATACTGCAAAGGATAAACAATTAATATTATCAGTGTCCTTCATTTGTCTTGTATCAGCAATACCTGGAATGAATTTTTGCTTAAAGAAATCATTAAGTCTGCTGCTGGGCTTATATGTATTCGGCTTTTCCTTTTTATCTTTTATATGATCAGATTCCATGTTCTGTATATCTTCCACTGTTAATGTATTATGCAAAAACATATTATTGTCAGTGTAATGAAATGTATCTTTGATTTCTTGCAAATATTTCTGTTCCATTAGGCCAGCATACACTCCAGACTCAACATAGCGGATGTACAGATATTCAGCATTGTCTACAATGATTTTAAATACATGACAAACAAAAACACCTTTGGTGCAGGTTTTGGCTGATGCTAATAGAGCAGTGTCATAATCTAACTTAAGAAAACTTAGTTTTTTGCAATCAACAATTCCTTCTTCTAAAATCAAATTCAGAAATAAGTTCTGCATAGTTATGGCATGAGAACAGAATTGTAAATTTGTAAGCAAGATACTTGACCATTCATTTGGAAATGTACAGGAAGCTTTTCTTTTTACAGGCTTTAACTTAGTTCCAGAATGAGAATTTGAACTTAATTCAGGACGTGAAGTTTGGACAAAGTGGAATTGATATTTTCCACCATGGAACTGCCTGTGCTTGCGGACTTTTGGATCTGGACTTAAAAGTGAATCAGTGTCATTTTCCTCAAATTTACCATTATAATCTAACCAGTCTTCAACTAACAAAAGTCTTTTTTCAATAATTTTTTTCTCAATATTTAA
Organism: Mya arenaria; assembly: GCF_026914265.1. Lineage (NCBI taxonomy): Eukaryota > Metazoa > Mollusca > Bivalvia > Myida > Myidae > Mya > Mya arenaria. The sequence continues at coordinate 37,263,718 of NC_069136.1, forward strand.
GAAATATTTAGTATAATGATTACTTTCAAAATCCAGTGTACACAGGTGGTCGCTCATTGTGTAGGATTTGTTTGTCGGCATGTCCAGGTAGTCCTCATTAAACAGTAACAACTTCAGCTTGCTTCTCTGTAAAAGACATTGAATATTTCTCATATTTGTGAGTGAAATATTGCTGAAAAAGACTCCTTTATTTCCACATTGAGTTCAAATATGGAAACTATTGAAAAGGTCTTACCAGGTGTTTTGGACAGAAGCGTAAATCAGTGGTTTCTGGGTCGATTCTTTTTTCTGGGAGATATTCCAGCCAATCATTTAGGGAAGGAAAGGTGATTCTGTCCTAAATAAAAAATAATTTGGGAAATAAAATTGACAGAAAGATGTTTAACAGTGTCATACATGAACACAAGGGAATGCCACAGCTAATTTATTATTGCTCAGTAGGTTAAGGAGATCATCATGGCTATTGATAAACCCTGTCATTACATTTTTAATTTTCTATTTAGTGTTATAAACATGCAAAAAAGTTAAACATTACAATATCTTTTTTGCACCATACATCAAAGAAGTGGTCGTGTATAATGTGTAACTCCAGGTCTTCGTAGCTCGTTCGCTGAAATCCATTGCATTGCGCCCATTTGCATTCCTCTTCTCGTCCATGTTGTCGCAGGTGTTGTCCCATTCTAGTTGTTGTTAGCCCGATGAATCCACAATTATTCCATTCACAGTGATAGGTCTTGGGGACAAAAACAGAAGAAATTTCTTTATATGGTAAATAAATCATTTAATCTTTTTCTGAATTATTACCTTCATTCAGACCAAAGAAGATGCAAAATTTTTATTACAAATTTATCTGTTATATTGCATGTTTCTTAATATTAGTCATTAAAGCAAGACCACTGTTTAAACTGTTTTATTTTTTTAAATGTCATAAACAAACTTTAGGATAACATGCAGAAGATGAAGGTTGGCACTTAACTTAATAATAGTAACTTTATATTTCATAAATTTTGATTTCTTCGTTATTTTCATGTTAACATATTTTATAACTCACAGGTCCAGGATTTTGCTCAACATCATTTGATAAAAGTAATTTTAATTTGGAGAAATCGGCGTGATCTGCGATATCAAATTCATCTGTAAGAAAATCACAAATTTCTGAATTCATGTACACTTGAGCCTTAATAACTTTTATTTTTACACAGATATTAAGTTGATAAGTAAGTGTTGACAAAAAGAAGCATGAATAACATGAAAAAATTGTATAAACAATGTTTGATTTAGTACCCAAGAAAGAAATTAAACCTTGATGGGGAGGTGAAGTTTTTTCTACAGGGTTCAGGCTGGATGTTGAAATGGTGCTCTTCGAGTTTGGCTGACTTCTGCTGCTCTTCGTTGATTTCTTGTTCGTAAATTGTAATAAAATAATTTCATTAAACATTAATATCCCTTTTTATTATTTAAACATTAAAATTACCCTAATGGGAAGTTCATTATATATAGATGATGTTTGTTTTGTTTTTCAATGTAATATTGTAATTTATTTCACTGAACAAGCAAGATAAATGTCATTTCAGAAAGGATATCATAAATTTATAATTTGAGTTCCTGGACCCTGTTTGCACTAAAGTATGGTTTTGACATTAAAACTGACTAAAATTTCAGAACAGTGTAAATAACCATTTTGTTTTACTGATAAATTTCTTTTATTAGACAGAAAGCACATAATGAATATTACATATAAATCTGTCATTTTTGGCATTAATTCAATTAAATTTGATTAACATTACAATGAATTGACAATTATTGACAAGCAATAATCATTGATTATCTAATGAGCATTAAGATTCAGTAAATAAACAAAACTAATGCATATATACAATTATAAACATATCTTTCACTGGGGATGGGGGGAATGTCACAGAGAAAGTAGACAATCCAATGTATCTTACGCCAATATAAATTTATTGCCACATTTTCATCAAATTCTTGTTTTAAATAGTGGTTTGGGTTGTGTGTTTTTTATAAATGACTGTATCACATTTGGATATGTGTTCATGCTCTGTCTTATTGCATAACACAATGTAACAATCCTCCCTTTTTACATGTAAATGTTTACATCAACACCAGCTGGTATCAATTTAAGCTGTTTCTAATACCTGACAAATATGCAAGACGGTTAGACCCGTGTTGAGCATTTTTATATCAGTCAATAAATTTAAGGGGCCAGGGGGAAATTTCCAAAAAGGGGGTGGGGGATCAAAATATACCAATTTAATCATAGCCACCTTATTAAACTTACAAAGTAGTCATGTAAGAAATGAAGATGCCAAGGACTATGAAAAATTTATTATACAATGTATAATTATAAACTAAGAGGTAAAACTCATTCACTGATATAAAAAAAAACTTGTTTACCGTACTACTCAGTAAATATCTAACATACCCGATGACAGAAAGAATTGTCAGTGTTCTTCTTGTATTTGGTCCCTCCAGGTACATGGCGTCGACAGAAATGGTCCAGTAGGAAATCTTCTCTAGAACACTTCACAGGGCATAGGGGGCAGTCAAACCATGTCTGCTACAGTTAACGGACACAATGCATTCAATATTTCTTGCTTCAAGTTATAAAATGAGGTTTTTACAATTCACTTCGACACTTTTCGTAATATTGCACGTTAAAACATTTCAACAGAATGCATCAAAGCAATACACCAAAACATTCTTAGAAATAAATAGAAAAAAAAAATATGATAATAATAATAATGCAAACACAAGGGCTATAACTCTGGTTTTACTAAATGAAGCTGGGAATGAAATCCTCATAGATTAACAAAGGCATTGGTTTTGCATTTGCCTACCCTTTTCTTATTAAATTATTGGAAAACTGAATTGTATTTAATTTAAATGATGCTGCAATTTGTTACAAATTGCAATTTCATGTAGCATGTTCTTACCTTGTTTATCTTCTTAACTCCAGTCATTGTAGAGCAGACAGGTAGGCGCTTCTTTGTGGTAATGGCGTCTTCTTTCGGGCACTAAATATGCAAGATATCAAAGCATTTATTATCCATAACCACCATCAAAAGTGTTTCTTCTCTCTATTTCAAGAACACATCACAACACTAGGACATTGTTATGGCTCAGAAAATGATTAGGATTAACTTTGAAAGTTATGTTGATTTTAATCTTTTTTGAAGAAACTACATCACTACAGGAATATTGTAACTTACCATCCAGATGCTATGTACATTGTCTGCCTTCACCTTTACCGTTACATCAGATGTCAACGGAATTTCAACGTGATCTTTATACTGCTCAGATCTACAAATATACATGTGGAAACATAATTGTAACATCAATTAATTGATTTGACAAGTAAATTAAACAGAAGCTTTAACATCAGCAAATATATTTCATTTACCTTTGAACTTTCAGCTGTCTGTGTTGCGTAAATTTTCTTCGCCTTGCCCTTCGATGTTTGTTTGATCTGTGGTTACATGGTCTGGCTGATCTAGCATCAACCTAAATATTAATGACAAAAAACGTTGGCTACCTTCTGGGTATAAGTCAATCAGGATATATAAAAATATAGCAAAATATGGAAATGTTTTAGGTTGTTTAACCCTTGTCCCTACCAAAGGTAGACAAGAAACAGACATGCTTTAAATGTTTTCATCAATGAATGTATTTAAGTTTAGTTATGTAAATGCTCATTAAATTTTATTAAAATTGTTGCATTGCCCATCTGAAACAGCTTAACAGGCTTTCAAAAAGAATACCAGCACAGGAATCTCAGATTGACATAAGTTTTTTTGCACTATTACCTATATTTATTAAATAATTATGTTATAATATATATTTTAAGTACAAAACAAACATAACAGAGACCTTCAATACATTGCGCCTTGGTAACTTCACATTATGCTGCACTGAGGTAACATCTGGAACTTCAGCTGCTGGCAGTAAGAATAAAACAAATGTTCCTTTTGCGGTCATAATATGAAGCTCAGTTCATCTGTTTTATGAAGTCACCATAATTAAGAATAACCTTTGTTATCTTTGAATAGAGGCATTTTCAAAATAAAAAGAACAGTGGTACAAAATAGGAATTAAGGCAAAAAAACACACAACATATTTGATTCTTCCATGCTAAGGTTAAAACACTTGACATTGACCACTTTTGCCTTAGTAAATAAGTGTTAATTTACTTTCGACACAAAATAGATAAAATATATATTAGCACAAGCCCCATCCCTGCACTGGTAAAATGTGTTTTGGCTTCCTCAATTTCTGGGTTTTATACTGCAGGGCTTGTAAAAAAAAATCAAATGCCAAGCATTTATACATGAATTCGGGCTTGTTCATCCGAAAGACTAACTTGATGACTGACCAAATGTTACGAATATAAAATTAGAAAAGGTTCATAATTGTTTGAATTACCTGTAAATGGTAACTTATAAATGAACATCCTATATCTACCAACCAACACAAGCATCTTATCAGAGAATTCAATGCTTTTGATAAATTATAACTATTGATCTAGCAAATGCCATCCATTTAGAGCAAGTGTTGTATTTACCAAACGGACTATTTCCGAGTACAGAGGCTGCTTGCTGGCCTGGACATTCTGGTCACTGACTGGTTCAACAGCAGCTGCCAGGCTTTGAAAATAGTCAGAGCTAAAAATAAGGCACCAGGAAAATATTGTTTTTAATATCTCAGACGTAGGGAGTTAGGAACACCATATGAACTATAATTAAATGGACATCCTTCTTTTAACTGACTAACATATTACAAACCGAACAAGAGTCATACTTAACCTTGCATCATACAAGAAGCAATTAAGTGAGACAGTATCGAAGAATGCCAACATTTAATATAATTCTTATCATTGTAAAATATTTCATGTTAATTCATCAACACGACATGTTCATCTTATACCCTTAAACAACACTGAGGTAATGACAATATTCAGATATTTTACACAGGCAAAAAACTAATTAACTCAGCTGAATTGAAATATATTTGAAACAAATACCACTGGTCAAAGCTTGATGCATCAATCTCTGCTGAATGAGGTTGGCGTATGTCTTCATTCCAATGTACATCCTGCTGATAGGCTATTTCACTCCAGGAATACACATCCTCCTCAATCACCTGACTACGTGCTATGTGACAGTATCATGTCAACCGGTCAAAACGATACTGTCAGTGTGTGACAGTACGAAATTGCCCATGATGGGAATATGAGAAATTAACATGGGCAGGTCACGTGACTTATAATAATGATATATGTATACCAATGAAATAAACAATATCATTATGACAACCCATATCCACAAAGGCATAAAAATGCATTACAGTTACATATTTCTACCTGTCTATATAAATAAGGACCATCTTAAATTTGCCAAATATCTACAACTTTTATTTCTGTATTGCATAAACTTATTTTGTTGATTTATACCTGAGCTCCATATCCAAGGAATCTGATGTATGGGATGGCCTCTGAAATGTCCATTAGCATGGTGTTAGCATTCTGGATCCATCTGTTGAAGACTCTCGCTAATGTTGAAGATACTCGTCTGTCATTCTTTTTTCGTGGCAGAATAGAACATAAAACAATCTCAGTTTCCGGACTCGTCTCGTGGATACTATCACATACCTCAGTGACTCTCCTTTGAAATAAACATACATTATTAGACTATTAATAAAGCCAAGGCAAACAAGTAGTGACTTCTTCAAATAAAGCATTATAAAGTCGTAATAACACTTTGTCATAACTTTCTTGAATCAGGCATATTTCATAACATTAAAACTTGAGGAAAAGGAGATTAAATAAAATTTCATAAATTGTTTTGTTACTTAGTAGACAAAATGTGTGTCATAGAAATAGAGTGCGCCAAAGGGAGTTTTTAAAAACTGGTACCTTGACGAAGCTTATTGAAAAGACTGCTTCTTACGTAATAGAATCAAACATATTTAATGTGTACCTATAAAACACATCCTCTCTGGCTTGAACATCATTGGAGCCAAGATGAATATAGACACATGGGTAAAACTCCTTCTTCAATGAAAGCTGCAGAACTGCCACAAATCCATTCTTGTCATTCACAAACTTGGCTCCTACAATTGAGGTAAACTGAACAATGGTAGCTTTTGTTTTTATGTTTTCTTTAACCACGACCCCCCCCCCCCCTTTGGGTCCAGAATACCGGTGACTTTGACTCTCGGTCCAGCAAATCCCGGGTTTAACCCCAGCCCTGTGGGGACAAACTGCTAACCCTAACCCCGGTAAGGACCATTTCTTGGGGGGGGGGGCTGGTTACAATTGACTGATGCATTAATAATATTATTTTGGTATTGGATGGTTCAAATCAATCAAGAAACATTTGATTCAATAATTAATTTGGAATGGAATATGCAGTACCATATCTTGTGATATGATTGGCGCATGGAATTTAATTGGTATTAAATAAAAAAAAACATTTTTCCTTTTCTTTTCACATAATACACTGTTTAAAAAGTGGTCGTGTGGAGTTCTTGTTTGTCCATATACATAAAAAAATTATTCAGTTTAGCTTGACTGATATGTGGGATGTTTAAACAGGAAAAGCGAAAAGAAAGAAGGTCTTTGACTAGAAACTTAAGAAAAACATTTTGTATACACCAATCACTTTAACAAGTACTTTGAGCTAACAGGGACCTTTAGATGAAATGGCTGAGAAACAAGGCAATATATGACATTTTTACTTCTAGCAATATATTGGCCTACATGTATCTGTACCTTGTGTGGGTAAGAACCACCAGCCCAGCTCAATAGGTTAGAGAACTGTGCTAATGTTCCTGCCGCCATGGGTTTGAGTCCAAAAGAAGGCTATTATTCAAACAAACAATATTTCCTCCAAATTGTTTTCCTTACTTGTGTCAATAAAAGGTAAAAATGCCAGAATCAGCTTATAGGTTAATTGGGGCCAAGGAGTGTAAAATGTGTGAGCAAGAACAAGCTACAAAATAAATGGCGGAGTGGAATAAACAGTGTGTGGGTAATGGTAAATAGACATGTTATCACTTCTTTATGCAAACATTATGCTGTGAACAAGTTTGTCATGTCAAGATTTTTTTTATAAAATTCACTGCAATTTGTATAAATCAACATAATTTGCAAATATGAAATTGGACAAAAAATAAGAATATTTTGGGAAAAATAAAATTTATGGTCCAGTGAAACAGCCTTGAGAAGCCTTTGCACAAAATTAATCACTGGAATGCCATGCTAGTGCAATCATGGGTTAAAGCCACACACAGGATGCACTCTTTCTCGCAGGACTACTTATACACTGATATATCAAAAGTAAAATGCAAGAATCTCTGGATCAGCCTAAAAGGTTATTGGTGGAAGGCATGAAGCGTGTGTATATGCGTGTGTGTGTGCATGTGTAAAAACCAGCTGCCCAGCTAGCCAATTGGTTAGAGGGCTGTGCTCAGAAAAGAAAGAACCGAGTGCCAGAATCACCCTTAAATGTAAATATGGGGAAAATTAGAGAGTGTTTGGATACGAAATCCTACATGTCCGGAAAGCTCAGTTGGTTCGAGCAGTTCTGGGTTGAAAGCCAACACTGCATGGACCCACTTTTCCTCACAGAATACCCTTGAGATAATAGTGCTACGCTAATTTACCAGTCAATATTGTAACCATGGCCCCCAGGGTCAGGGGAATAGCCGGGACTTTGACTTTCGGTCCAGCCAACCCCGGGTAAAATCCCTGCCCTGCGGGAACAAACTGCTGGTTTAACCCCGGCCAAATGCCCCCGCACCTCAGAGACTCTACATAAAGCCCAATCTTTGCTTAATTTGGCGCTATGACAAAAACACCACAGTCACCCGGCCCTGCGGGGCCACCTGGAAAGTAGAAACATGGCCCTTTTCACCGGCTATCCCTTGTATTCCCCCGGACCTGGGGGGGGGGGGGGAGGGGTTACAATTTACTGGTGCATAACATAGTGTTTACAGTAATAACCATCAAATATATCAGGGCAAATTGGATACTATAAGGAATAAGGTCTTCGGGTTGATGAAATATGTCGTCTGCAAAACTGAAGGAGACTATAAGTTGTATATTGTGGCAGATTATTTGGGTCATAATACATTCACTAACATCTTTATGCAATATTGAAGCAAAATAGTTCGCCATAATCATTTAAAAAACCTCCATTTGCCTTTAAAAATGTGTGTACCTGATACTGGGAGGCATCGAATAGTGGACCAATTTTGAATCGCTGCTTGGATACGATGTACGTTGGAATCACCTGCCACAAGCGCACTACCAAGACATCCACTTGAATCTGCAATGGAAGAAAACACACGCTCCTCGACCTGGATGTGCATCTCGACAGAAAAGAAAATATAGACAAATACTGCTGTTTTTTTTTTTAAATAAAGTCGCGAAATCAAATGACGATTCACAATACAAGCGAAAACGCGATAAATAATTCTAGGACTTAATTCAGTCACAATTATATTCAAAAAAAGGCGCGAGTAGTATTTTGATTTAAAGTTTGGTCAGCGATGATATCTAAGCAAGCTTAAATCTCAGTTTCAATCTCAAGAAATTCGAATCGAATCTCTCTCGTGAGCTTTCCGTGACAGAAAGCATCAGTTTCCGGGTCATTTCTCCAGAAGTGTGCGTAGATCGTAACCTTTGCAATACGTCATGTGCTTTTTTAAGCATTTTCCATATAAGGTAATCCTCTACTTCCGATACCAAAAAACTTACAACAGGCCTCTCGTAGGGATGATATTTCAAGCTCCTCTTTGAAATTCATGCGCAAAGCTTGCATGTCCGTCTGTATGTAACGAGTTTAAGGTGATTTGTTCGTAGTCATTAAACTTTTGCATCGTTTTCATTATGCACCAGTTATTATTTTAGACTAATTCATCAGTCAATTGAAACCACGACCCCTCCCCCCCCCCCGGTCCGGGGATTAGCGAGGACCCTGACCATAGGTCCAGCCAACCCCGGCTAAAATCCCGTCCTGCGGGGATGAACAGATGGTTAAATCTCGCCAAATGCCCCTGCATCCCAGGGGCCCTAGGTTAGGCCCATTCCCCGCTATATTTAAAGCGAAGACATAACCATCCCATTCACCTGGCACTACAGGGCCACCTGAAAGTTAAAAACATAGTCCATTTCCCCGGCTTTCCCCGGTATACCCCCGGACCTTGGGGGCCGTGGTTACAATTGACTGGTGCATTAGTTTAAAATAATAAACATGTTTTACGGTATTTTGTCCAATAAAATGTATATTTATATTTATCATTCTACATTCAAGTTTCTACCACAAGAGTTGTTATATATTGAACAGATAGGGCTTCATCTTCAAGATGACAAAAAACAGCACCAACAATAAAGGGCCAGGACTGAGCACAGGTGTTTCTCTCAAAAAAATATTCTTATTATATATATTTTAATATATATAGTAAGAATATTTTTTTTCGAGAGAAACCCCTGTGGGACTGAGGCGTTCCAAGAAATGAGAATTCTTCAGCCCACAAATATCAGTGCTGCCCCGCTGCCCAAAACCAGGTTTTTCTTTCTTAGTTTCCTGTTAACTTTATGGTTTCCGAACCATAGCCAGCATTCATATTGAACATGAAATCCAAAACCTTCTGCATATTGTGTTGTTATGTAACACAACTAAAGCTAGGCAAATATTTTGCTAAGTTTTAACTGCAACTTTAAATAGCATTGCTTTTGGTATTAACATTCAACCTTTAATTAAACAAAAACATATGGATGTTTCGATGCATTTCAATAAATAATTGAATGTATTTACAATTATTTACAATTGCATATCATGTTTAAAATAAATTAACTCTAGAAGCTTACATTATTTCACTAAATAATATTTTTTTAGACATCATTTTTATATTTATTTCGCACAAAGAACATGACCTATAAACAAGCCTTCCTAAAAATTAATAACATTTTTTTCACTTTTTCTAACAAAATTGCTTAACTCAATGGCTGAATAAATTAATAAAATCATTACAAATCATTGTATATAAATACTTAATATTAATTATTATTCTGCAATTCATGCATCAATCTTTGATTTGTATAACCTGATTCAGAATTGACATCAAATTGCAAATTACCTGTCAATTCACATTTTGAATAAAGCTTATGAAATCAACCTTGAAACCTAACAACTTCACCTCAGTTTAATGTTTAGAGTTATTTTGTTTCTTATGTTTCATGTTATCAGGTCTTCAGTGCTACATTCACTTATCGTGATATCATAACAAATTCCTTTCATATCTTTTTAGAGTGTGGCAACAAGTAAATGGACCTTGACAAATGTCCTCTATGTTAGAGCCAGTCCCTTACACAAGTGGCCTACTATTGCACAGCTGAGGTTGTTATCAAACGCAGCAGTAGGTATGAAATGCGGAAACTGTTCCAACTTGATATTCAACAGTTGAGTTACTCCTCATCACAATTCCTGAACTGAAAACAATCGGTGACGATCCTTCACTTGACTTCTACCTCACAGAGCTCCTCCCTATAAACGCTAGAGGAAAGTTTGAAAATGGAAAACTTGTCATTGCAAGCGTGAAAAGACCAATTGATTCTTAACGAAACAACCTGCCTCAATGCTTTAGCTGACACTACATCAAATCAACACAAGGCAATTTGTTTTTCTCGCAACCTGACCGGTATGTTGAATCTCATCAAAATTGTACACAACCACTGGTCAAGAGTGGGAATATAGAAATACAAGTTGTTTGATCAGTTACCTAAAATATTCTTGAATATTTGAACATATAATAAAAGGGTATTTGATAAAGCTATTCATATTGTGTGTAGTGTAGGTAAGATCAATGTCAAGGTTATTTTGGCTAAAAAGAGAGAAGGAAAATGACTCTTGATTCATAACATCGATGAAATAGCAAGCCGTAAGTATTTTCGATAAAGTGATACATATATTTTGTGGTGATGTCATAACATTGTTTTACTGTTTTTGAAGAGAAAACACATGTTATAAATATATTATCACATTTGTGTTTTTTGAGCTCAACTACATTATTTGAAGAAAGAGGTGGGCTATACTATTCGCCCTGGCGTCGGCGTCCGGTTAAAGTTTTAGGGCAAGTTGGAATTTTCACTTGTAAGTCCAATACCCTTCATTCAATTGACTTAATACGTCACACAATTGTTCAGGGCAATCATATAATGGGAATAGATAACTCCTTTATACAAGTTATGGCCCCTGATTGACTATCAAACTTAGGTTAAAGTTTTAGGGCAGGTTGGGATATTTATTAATAACTTCTATACCATTTGTTCATTTAACTTAATACTTCACACATTTGTTTAGGACCATCACACAATGAGGTTACATAACTCTGTATTATCTTAAATACAAGTTATAGCCCCTGATTGACTTAGGTTAAAGGTTTAGGGCAGGTTAAAGTTTTAGAACAAGTTGGGATTTTCACTTATAAGTCCAATCCCCTTCATTCAATTACTACATTAATACTTTACACAATTGTTCATACCCTTCATTCAATTGACTTAATACTTTACACAATTGTTCAGTTCCATCACATAATGAGGTAAGATAACTCCATATCATATTTTATACAAATAATGGCCCCTGTTTGACTATGGAACTTAGGTTGAAATTTAAGGGGAGGTTGGGATATTTATTGATAACTTCTATACCCTTCATGGAATTGACTTAATACTTCACACAATTGTTCAGGACCATCACACAATGAGGTTACATAACTCCATATTATCCTTAATACAAGTTATGGCCCCTGATTGACTTGGGTTAACGTTTCAGGGCAAGTTGGGATTTTAATAAAAAAAAATCTATACCTTCATTCCATGCACTTAATACTTCGCAGAATTATTGAAAACCAACTTACAACAAGGAACATAACTTTATGTTAGCCCTAAATACAAATCATTGACCTTGAATGTGTTTTTTCTTTTTAACTCTTCTTTTAACTTCTTTTGAAAGGCACATTCTTATATTCCTAACCATATTTTCATAAAGGAAAAATAAGTTATTTGAATGACCTGTGTTATTGTTCGGGCGGGCTGGTGATAGGGCAGCGTGTCAAAGCCACCTTATGTATCGAATAATTTAGCTAGGTTTGACATAAAGAGACCACACTTGGTATATGCAAAGAGTTCAAGGAGACCTTTTTGGGGGAATGCGTTTGAGGCCCCTATGATCAAGGTCAAGGTTGCTATTAATGAAAAAGGGTTGGTTTTGAATAACTTAAGTAAGGTTCTTCATACTGGTACCAAATTTGATATATAGGAAGAGTTTATAGAGACCTTTCCTGAGATTGTGTTTTTGCCCCGAGAGTTATGGTCAAGGTCAAAATAGAAATATGGTAAGTACTGAATAACTCACGTAAGGGTTGACATGGTAACTTGGTTTATAGGACAAGTTTATGCAGAGCTTTAATGGATGCTTTTTAGCCCCCTAGGGTCGAGGTCACTGTTACTAAAAATAGATTACTGTTTCAGTTAAGGCTAACAGTTAAGGCTGACATACTGTGACCAAACTTGATATATGTAGGAAAAGTTTATAGCGCGGACACGAGTATGAGGACAACATTTGTACCAAGTAATATGGTAATCCATCAATGCATAAGTAAGTTATAGCACGGACACGAACTGTTACAGCCAGACGGACAGACAGACTGACGAAGTGTTTCTATCATCCACCAATAATCCCCTCCCCACTCTGTGGCGTGGGATTTGAGATTTGATATTTATAAAATAATGTACTTCCATTTTTGCCATTGTTGTTTTTTACCATTATTTCAATATGTTCAGTTACAGTTGTGCCAATATTTTACAGTCACCATATATGACTTTACGGAATCGTTACATTATTAAATAACCTCATCATAATGATTACTTATCTTCCTATTGTTTTAATGTTCTGCACTTTCAATAATTATTTTCAAAACATGTTCCTAAAATCAGAGGCATTTGACAGTATTATAGGACTTCTCACTCAAGGTTTTGTCTATCTGAACACTGATGTTGACATTATGCTCTGTACATATCACTACGCTTTTGCTAAGTTTCATTCCAATTAATGTTTAAATTAATTTCTTATATGTACATATATTTAACAATGTTCTGTTTTTCAACATCTTACTTAAACAGTTACAAAATGTTAATTTACAAGAAATACTTGTATTTATATAACTATGTCATTTTGCCATGTCACCCTTCTTTACTTCCTATTTTGCTTAAAGCTGCACTCTCACAGATTTACCATTTTTACAACTTTTTTATTATTGTTTGTCTTGGAAAGCGCAAATTTTGTGTGAATATCTGCAAACAAATGATTTAAGATTACTGACAAAAGATCAAAACACAGATTTTATATTTCCATTTGAAAATTAATGTCTTATGGCTTAAGCTGTTACTAACAGTTTAAGAAAATTGCATAAAACAACAATTTTTGAACTTAAGTGTAAAAATCTGCAATCTTTTTTTGTCAGCAGTCTTATATAACTGGTTTAAATGGATTTTCGCAAAATATGGCTCGTTCCAAGTCAAAAAATGAAACAAGTGGTCAAAATGTTTAATCTGTGAGAGTGCAGCTTTAACTTTGATGAATATATTAATCAATGTCTCTTTTATAAGCACTGACTCTCCATTTACAAACATTAGAATTCATAATGCTTAAAAATGAATGCCTGTTTCAACTTCTCAACTTACCCTGCTATTTTTGACATGACCCTTAACCATTCCATTGTGTGTTGTTGTTTTTCATTTTCGTGATTTATGGGTTTTCAAACTTTAAAAAATAATGGCTATCAACCATATCAGCAATGCTTATACTGATAATAGAAAACTCCAGGCATATCATTTATAGTTTTGGGTCTGACAACTTCCAACTTTTAAGTTAGTAAATCATTTAACAAATATACCTATTTTCAACCCAATTCATTCCAAAATAACAACTGAAACTGAGTCTTTTTAAGCCCCCCCCCCCCATGTAAAAGATATTTATCACCCTATAAATAGTTTCATTCAAATACTGTGCATTTGCTTACTAGGTACATATTATTAGGTTTTCATGTATTTTCATTAATATTATTTTCTTTCATGCCTGTTCTATTGCATTGCTTATGTCTTCTTGTATTGACATTCAACAATGTGAATACTTCAGTGAAATAGTGGCAACATGTATTTTAGTATTGTTTTAATTTGTCTGTGTGCATTCTAATTCCAAGTATTGGTCATAATGTATATGTCGCACTTACGCCAAATTATAACAAATATTCTTTCTATTGTTTATTACATTTTAGTACAACTCTACCATTCCTAGCAAACATTTTAACTCACTATATTTTTGTTATCATGCTTGTTACTCTTTGTTGCATACAAATTGTATACGAGTATAAATGTCATATTGCTCAGCTATCATATCAGCCACTCCAAAAGAAAACCACCACTGTGGCCATGTTGTATTTTATAAATGTGTGTTTTTTGAATACATGAATAAAGTTATTTGATACAATTATGGATTCTGTCATAGTTATACCATCAGTTGTACAATTGTTATTGTGTTGCGTTTTTTTTTTCATTTCAAAACAACAGCCCAATTCTGTCATCTTTTAAGTAGCTTCATTTCACTGACATCTACATTCAATGTAAGCCCTTACTTTATTTACTTCGTTCTGACCCTACATATAGACTTACATAACCAATAGTTGGCCCGCGCTAACATCCAATTGCTGCATCTTGCAGCAACTTTTGTGCAGTAAGCTATCAGATTTCGTTACAATCGAGCTAATAGAAATAACTATAAACTAAACTTAACTTAAGCTTGTCTATCTACTTTTTACCTCAAAGAAAGCCGACCACCTACGTAAATGATTGAGCGTTTTTTTACGTACTGTTTTGGAACTTCCTATTAATAGATGGGCTCATCATACACTCACAAAGGACTTTACATAGGTTTCACATCAACAGGCCAACTGAATCGAAGCCATAAATAACGCTCTTTTAAGTGCTGAAATCGCTTTTGATGCGGTAACTCTTGATCTCCATTCAAAGATCCTGTTTGATGCATGAGCACTGTAGCTGAGTTTAATTGCGAATAGTACACAGTACATAATTGTATATTTGAGGCGTTGTGGCGCCATACTATTTTGTTATCATTTGAAAGGGTTTAAATTGGAATAAATATGCAAAAAAAATACATGAACTAATAAATTTAAAAAAGATGCTTATTTGGCCTTGAACGATTAAAAACATGTCATTTCTCCTCCGGTTTCAATTAGAATAAGATGAAGAATATACAAAACTGTATTAACATACCGTATAATGTATTTTTGGACATTTATAAATTTATATTTATAAATTAGCATACAAATGCTTTTTATTTGATACCGAAATTACAGTTGGTCACCAAGCCCCAATTAAACATTTGTTAATGATAATTGAGAACTAGCATATTTATGGAGTAATAATATCCAAAATTGGAGCACAGAAATGCCTCAAAATTTCTTTATCTTTAATAAATCTTTATTGTACCATCATTGGGAGTTATTGTGAAATGATACACACAAAAGAGTTATGTATAACGACAATGACGAGGGGTGGATGTAATAACTGTTTAGTGTTATTCACAAGCTTACCGTGCAATAAGTAACATGCATTATTGCAATGTTCATATTTGCCCGCGTGTTAGTTATTGAACGGTACAGTACGACCGTTAACCTTCTAAAAATATGCAAAAATCAAACAAAGCAAAGAAGACACCCTACAATATGAAGCAGAGCCAGCAATGTGACCTTTGCACGTACGTTCCGTCTCCATAATATATTTAACACTAAATAAAAAATGGTTGTCAGCAATGCGGACAGCCTGATTGGATGGCGGGCCTCCTCAAGTACCCGGATGGAGTCTTCGTTACCATAGGCGTGTTCAGAGAGAGCGTTTACGGCTATGACATACGTATCGAGGTTCGCATCCTTTTCTCAATGAAATACATTACTTTACCAGTGAGAATTTAATTATAAGAGAGATTGAGGAACTAACGTGTACGCGTATTTCAACGTGTAGGTACAAGATGACGTGTAGGCTTATTTATACGTGAAGGTACAATATGGCTTGTACGCGTATCTATAAATGTGTAGGTACAAGATGACGTGTAGGCGTATTTATACGTGAAGGTACAATATGGCTTGTACGCGTATTTAATAATGTGTAGGTACAAAATGACGTGTATGCGTATTTATACGAGAAGGTACAAGATGGTTTGTACGCGTATATATAAACGTGTAGATACAAGATGACGTGTGCGCGTATCTATAAATGTGCAGGTACAAGATGACGTTACGCGTATCTATAAATGTGTAGGTACAAGATGACGTGTACGCGTTTTTATAAATATGTAGGTTCAACATGACGTGCGCGCGTATCTATAAATGTGTAGGTACAAGATGACGTGTGCGCGTATCTATAACTGGGTAGGTACAAGATGACGTGTGCACGTATCTATAAATGTGTAGGTACAAGATGACGTGTGCGCGTATCTATAAATGTGTAGATACAAGATGACGTGTAGTCGTATTTATACGTGTAGGAACAAGATGACGTGTACGCGTATTTATACGTGTAGGTACAAGATGGCGTGTACGCGTATTTATACGTGTAGGTACAAGATGGCGTGTACGCGTATTTATACGTGTAGGTACAAGATGGCGTGTACGCGTATTTATACGTGTAGGTACAAGATGACGTGTACGCGTATCTATACGTGTAGGTATAAGATGGCGTGTACACGTAGTTATACGTGTATGTACAAGATGACGTGTACGCGTATTTATACGTGTAGGTACAAGATGGTGTGACTGTGTTGTTATGAATGTGACATGACTATGTTTTTTTTATGTGGCATGCCTGTGTTGTTTTAAATGTGGTATGACTATGTTGTTGCGTATGATGCATGTCTGTATTATTTTGTATGTGATATGAATATGTTGTTTTGTACGTTGCATGACTGTATTGTTTTGTATGTGGTATCATTGTGTTGTTTCGCATGTGGCATGACTATGTTGTTTTGCTTGTGGTATGACTCTGTTATTTTGTATGTGGTATGACTCTGTTGTTTTGTATGTGAAAAGACTCTGTTGTTTTGTATGTGGTTTGACGCTGTTGCTTTGTATGTTGTTTGACTCTGTTGCTTTGTATGTGATATGACTGTGTTGTTTTGTTTATGGCATGACTGTGTTGTTTTGTATCTGGTATGATTGTGGTATTTTGTTTGAGGCATGACAGTGGTGTTTTGTTTGAGGCATGACTATGTTGTTTTTGTTTGTGGCATGACTATGTTGTTTTGTTATTGGCAAGACTGTGTTGTTTGTATGTGGTATGATAATGTTGTTATGTATATGGTATGACTATGTTTTTTTATGTGCCATGTCTGGGTTGATTTGTGTCTGGCATGTTTCTGCTCTTTTGTATGTGGAATCTCTGAGCTGTTTTGTAAGTGGCATGACTGTCTTTTTTGTATTTGGTAGGACTGTGTTGTTTTGTATGTGGCATGACTTCGCTGTTTTGTATGTGGCATGACTATCTTGTTTTGAATGTGGTAGGACTGAGCTGTTTTGTACGTGGCACGACTGAGCTGTTTCATATGTGGTATGACTGTGTTGTTCTGTATGTGGTATGACTGTGTTGTTTTGTATGTGGTATGACTCTGTTGTTCTGTATGTGGCATGATTGTGTTTTTCTGTATGTGGTATGACTGTGTTGTTTTGTATGTGGTATGACTGTGTTGTTCTGTATGTGGTATGACTGTATTGATTTGTATGTGGTATGACTATATTGATTTGTATGTGGTATGATTGTGTTGTTTGGTATGTGGTATGACTGTGTTGTTTTGTATGTGGTATGACTGTGTTGTTCTGTATGTGGTATAACTGTGTTGTTCTGTATGTGGTATGACTGTGTTGTTTTGTATGTGGTATGACTGTGTTGTTCTGTATGTGGTATGACTGTGTTGTTTGGTATGTGGTATGACTGTGTTGTTCTGTATGTGGTATGACTGTGTTGTTCTGTATGTGGTATAACTGTGTTGTTCTTTATGTGGTATGACTGTGTTGTTCTGTATGTGGTATGACTGTGTTGTTCTGTATGTGGTATAATGTGTTGTTTGGTATGTGGTATGACTGTGTTGTTCTGTATGTGGTATGACTGTGTTGTTTTGTATGTGGTATGACTGTGTTGTTCTGTATGTGGTATGACTGTGTTGTTCTGTATGTGGTATGACTGTGTTGTTTGGTATGTGGTATGACTGTGTTGTTCTGTATGTGGTATGAATGTATTGATTTGTATGTGGGATGAATGTGTTGTTCTGTCGTGGTATGACTGTGTTATTTTGATGTGGTATGACTGTGTTGTTCTGTATGTGGTATGACTGTGTTATTTTGATGTGGTATGAATGTGTTATTTTGATGTGGTATGACTGCGTTATTCTGTATGTGGTATGACTGTGTTATTATGTATGTGGTATGACTGTATTGATTTGTATGTGGTATGACTGTGTTGTTCTGTATGTGGTATGACTGTGTTGTTCTGTATGTGGTATGACTGTGTTATTCTGTATGTGGTATGACTGTATTGATTGGTATGTGGTATAACTGTGTTGTTCTGTATGTGGTATGACTGTATTGTTTGGTATGTGGTATGACTGTGTTGTTTGGTATGTGGTATGACTGTGTTGTTTGGTATGTGGTATAGCTGTGTTGTTCTGTATGTGGTATGACTGTGTTATTCTGTATGTGGTATAACTGTGTTGATTGGTATGTGGTATGGCTGTGTTGTTGTGTATGTGGTATGACTGTGTTGTTCTGTATGTGGTATAACTGTGTTGTTTTGTATGTGGTATGACTGTGCTGTATGTATGGGGAATGACTGTCTTGTTTTGTATGTGGTATGACTGTGCTGTATGTATGTGGAATGACTGTCTTGTTTTGTATATGGTATGACTGTGATGTATGTATGGGGAATGACTGTGTTGTTTTGTATGTGGTATGACTGTGCTGTATGTATGGGGAATGACTGTCTTGTTTTGTATGTGGTATGATTATGTTGTTTTGTGTGTTGTTTTGTATGTGACATGACTGAGCTGTTTTGTATGAGGTATTACTGTGCTGTTTTGTATGGGGCATGATTGTGTTGTTTTTAATGTTGTATCACAATATTTTGATTGTCTTCGGGCCTTGACTATGGAGCTTTTAGCAGGGTTATTGCTATTGATTGGTCCTTCAGTTTACATTGTAATCTTGTTACTTTCTTTTGATGAAATTTCACAAACATAAACCTTTATATATATATGAACATATTGTAAGGCACGACTTACAGGCGTGATTCGTAACTATGAGATGGCTCCAAACGCTTTAAGCGTTCCTGGAGGTAAATTCCAAGGCGTTACTCGATGATATATAGTTACATGTAGCCTTAGTGTTTAATGTGTTGCTGGAGTGAGATTCGGAGGCGTGACTCGAAAATGTTTAGTTAGCTTATAATGTTTTGTATGTTTACCAGGCGTGATTCGGTAGTGTTGACAAAACTTTTAATTGGTGTGAGATTTCAAGCCTGACTCTATAGTGAAGAGATGTTAATGGTTTTTTTTGTTTTTCTTGAGTGCTATTGAAATGCCACAAGCTTTATTGGAATCGGTACAGGATGGGGGGTTGCAACCGTTCCGCGACAGTCCTGAAATAGTACAAGAGAATATTTCATGTCAATAAGTACAGAAATTATGCATCAATCACACCAAAACTCCCCCATCCCCCTTGAGCGTCAAACCCTGGAGCCGCCCCTGCTTAAGAGTATGAAAATATTGATATTCTTTGCTCATATATATGTTGTTGGTATTTTATAGGTAATTCCCGTATTGTTCAGAATGGAATATTGTTTATGGGGACATTAAGTATAGATCATGGTCGCGACATCATGCAGAATTCTCGATAACAAATTTGACTTGCGTTAATACTTAAATTATAAAGATTTACATTCCTTTACCAACTACGGCTTAAAAAAAATCAAATTTATACAACAATTTTTCATACCCTTTAAATGTTCAATTAGACCAAATCATATGTCAAAATGGACCTTTAAATAATTGATCATATCATATATTAACGTACATGATAGATAAAGCTATCTAAAACCGACCTTTGTAAACACCGTATTTGTACATGAAACGTCACTGCACAGTGAACATATCTAAATCGAAAGTAGATGTCTTTCGATTGATATATTTTACCTGGAGGTGAATGCATAGTGAACTATACTAAAACGAAAGTAGATTGATATTTGTATATTCACAGCGGATAAACAGGTACGGAAGATTTAAACCTGTTCTTAAAAAATAAGGAGAATAAACACTCAACAAGAAAACTATGGCTACCGGAGGATTTGACGATACACTTCTAGATTGTGGTAGTGACGCCGTCGGTGGAAGAGTCGGGAGCAAGTGCGAACCTTGTCGTCGTCGGGACAGGTCAGAGGTGGCTTCGTTGTATTGTAATACATGCAAGGTCTATCTATGCGATGACTGCTGTGATGGACACAAGGTGCACATGACTAACGTAGATGAACATCATATTGTGGCTGCCAATGAAGCCTGTGTCAAGCCAGATGTCGATATGAAGGGACTGGATCAGTGTTTAGAACATAAACGAGTGTTCATGTTTCACTGTGAAGACCACGAAGATTTGTGCTGTGAAATATGTGCCTTTTCTCGTCATCGTAGATGCGATAATATCCACGAAATAGCAATGGTAGCTAAGAATGTGAAAGATGATGAAAGGGAAAAGATACGTTCATCCATTAATTCTGCCTCAGAAGTTATAATGAAATGCGAGGAGGATCAATTGAACAACGTTTCGCGAGTGGAAGAAATCGTAAAAGAAATTGATATTTACAAGGAAGACTTATTAACGAAAATTGAGAAGGCTAAGGCGCGAATTGTCAGCGAAATGACTAACCATAACACACAGGAAGACGAACGTCTTAATACGAGGAGAAATGTGGCTGAAAACCTGAAGAAAGAACTCCACACGAACTTGGCAATGTCTGATAGCGTTCGCGAGAAAGGCACGGAAACGGAAATATTCATTCTAAACCACATTCTCAAAATGACGCAAGAGAAGGCAGCACAAACACTGAACACTTTATTGAAGAATGATTACACCGTCAAAGTGGGACTAAGAATCAACGAAAACATTTTACAAATTAAAACTACTGATGTCGCATTATTCTCATTAAATAAAACACAAGAGCCAAAAACACAAGAACCAAAAACACAAAGGCCGGTGAGTCTAGAGTTGTTGAAAACCATGGAGCTTGTGAAGACAGGATACGACCAGATGAAGCCGTTTGTTTCTGGGCTGGACTTTCTGCCGGACGGGAGGATCGTCGCCGTGGATAAATACAACTGGAAATGTTTTATTTTGAGTGACACATTGAAGAGGTTCGACACATTTTATAAATTTCAGATATATCCTAGGGACGTAACATCGTACTCTGATAACAATATTGCAGTAACCGTTAGTTCCGGAGATATCCGAACCATCTGCCTTCTGACAGTGGACAGTGACAACACGTTCACGCTGATGAAGACGCTGCCCACGTCCACCAAATGCTTCTCCATCTGTCCCCTGAACGACCGCACGTTCGTAGTGAGCACTTATTACGACCCGCGGCCTGCCAGGGTGATAGACGTGGACGGCAAGGAGAGCGACTTCGACAGCGTGAAGTTTCCTGGAAAGACGTATAAGCTTGATGCAAGTACATGTACCTACATACAATCCCGGGGTACTCTGGTCCTTACAGACAGACATGCTCACACAGTTCACGTGTATAACACCGTATCCGGCAAGAGTAGAGAGGTGAAAGGTGGCCGGATACGGGATCCAAGAAGTGCATGTGTGGGACCAGGTAACTCCGTGTTTGTGTGCAGCCAGAACACAAACTCCGTCATCCAGATATCAACTGAGGGGGACATATTGGCGTCATGTGAAGTCGACATGAAGCTTCCGTACGCCGTTACCGTCTCCAGGGATGGCTCGAGAATGGCCGTGACCAACTGTCCGGAAGGCGTGAATACACTGAAGCTGTTTAAAATAGTACAATGAAAGCGTATTTGTAAAAATTAGAAATAAATAAATATGTATTGTATAATCGATTATGAAAGTTACTATATTATGTGTTTAAACAATATTTGTTAGAAGTTTGTAACTAAGATTATTGTAATTATAAAATGTATTTGTGAAACAAAGACCTTTAATTGTCTTGTATTGATATGTTTTTAAGATAAATATGTCTCTAAATATATATGATTGGAAAATGAGTAAACACTCCTACGACAGAAAAATCAAACTTAGAAACGAACACAATTCTTAAGATTCTTATGAAACGCCTTCAAGAGTATTGTATTTACTGAACTAAAACATGTCCTCAATATATATAAATATTATCAAAATGTGATGATTTATTGTATTGAGTATACTATCAGTTAAAGTGCGAGTCGTTGATGATGCTGATTTCGCGACTTTAATGATATATACATGTATCTTGCGCTCCGCGTTCGTGTATTATTTCTATCACCATGGTAGTGAGTGCATGAATAATAGTTGATTTCCAGGTTGTTATGTTAAAATTAATAATTTCATGTCGAAGAACATATTTAATATTATTCAATTAATACAAAATAATACACAATTTTGCATATTGTAAAAGCCTAAACTGGTATTAGTTATATATTTTTAATCTATTAGCTCCATATTTTACTCCTAAATTCTACTCCTGTTATTTTCCCCACTATTATTTTTTTTCATATTTCACGATTTTATTATTCATTGCTCTTGTAAAAAAGGATGTATGTTTGAATTATCGTCACACTTTTTTACATTATTACATGTGAGATGTATATGCATTGATTTCATTTACCTAAGAATATTGAGAAGTCTGTTTGCTTTGATTAATATTGAAGTTATTGAAATAAAAATATGTAAATGTTATTATAATTGTTTCCTTGTGTTGCGATTAAAGAAAGCTGCTTCTTAATGTGGTGTCAATGATGGTGGTGGTGATGGTGGTGGTAGTGGAGGTGGTGCTGCTGCAGATACTGATGATGATGATGATGATGATGATAAACGATGATGATGCCGCTACTGCTGCTGATGATGATAAAGCTGGTGGTTGCGGTAGTGGTGGAGCTGGTGTTGTTGTTGTTGTTGTTGTTGTTGTTGTTGATGATGATGATGATGATGAATGATGATGATGATGATGATGATGATGATGAAGATGGTGGTGTTGATGCTGGTGTCGGTGGTGGTGGTGGTGGTGGTGGTGATGCTGGTGGTGGTTATGATGATGATGATGATGATGATGATGATGATGATGATGATGATGATGATGATGATGACGATTTGAGTCATATTAGTATATTGCGAGTCGATGATTTATTATCAGGCGTAAAAAAGTGTAGTTTGGTTTTTCGTAATTTCCTTAAAAAGTGCATATTTTCAAAATAAAATATGAACATAACATTATTTTTTTTCAAACGTGATGTACAGGTCGGCCTGGTACAGAATTCTGTTTCTCTAAAATAAAAATTGAACAAAATTAATGCCTACTAGCTACCATTTCAATTTTGGAGATGTTAGTGGAAAAAAACTTTTTTGCCCTATTTTTTACATATAAGTATGATATGCGTTTAATGCCGTTCACTTCATTATATAATTGTAATATTATTATATTTGTAAAATTATCTATATTTAGCACCAAAACTTGTAATGTTTACGTGTAGTAAAATATGGTCTGTTCTATGATATAATTGTTTGTGTTTAAAATGCTATTTCTCTACCCATCACATCCTTTGAAATGATACCAAAATGATACCGTTTCACAATCTTTAAAAAAGAGTCATATTATTGGACATTTTATTCGGATTCCTTAAAAAAACATATTTCAATGCACCGTATTGAACAAAAAACAAATGATGTACGTGAAGTTAGCGGCTTAGCGGCGTGAAGTTAGCGGTCTGGAGGCCCAGCGGCGTGGATTTAGCGGCCTTGCAAATAATTGTTTTAAAAGAAAACGCATGCATAAATGCTTTGAAATAGAAACCAATCTTAGGCCGCTAGGCGCTGAAGTGCTTGATCGACTTTTTTGAAAAAAAGTTGAAAAACGCTTCAGAGTGATAATTTGCGCATAAAACGGTAAAAATATCATTGTTTTAGAAGAACAGGCGTGTTTAAATGCTTTGAAAAAGCTGACTGCTTGATCGACTTTTTTTGAAAATAAATGTTGATAAAAGCTTCACAGTGATAGTTTGTGCAAAAAAAGTAAATATATCATTGTTTAAGAAGAAAAGGCATGTATACATACTTTGAAATAGGAAAACATTTAAGGCCGCTAGGACGCCAGGCCGCTAACTTCACGCCGCTAGGCCACAAGGCCGCTGAAGTGCTTGATCGACTTTTTTGAAAAAATGTTTATAATCGCATCAGATTGATAATTTGTGCATTAAAACAGTTAATTTATCAAAGTTTTAGAAGAAAACGTATAACAAATGCTCTGAATAGGAAACAATAAGGCCGCTATGTTAATGTATGAATAAAAAAAAAAAGATTTATCATTGTTTTCCAAAAAAACGCATTAACAATTGCTTTGAAAAAGAGAAAAAAAGGCTCTAGGCCGCCAACTTCACGCCGCTAGGCCGCTAACTTCACGCCGCTAGGCCGCTTACTTCACGCCGCTAGGCCGCTAACTTCATGCCGCTAGGCCACTAATTTCATGCCGCTAGGCCGCTAATTTCATGCCGCTAGGCCGCTAATTTCATGCCGCTAGGCCGCTAACTTCATGCCGCTAGGCCGCTAACTTCACACCGCTAGGCCGCTAACTTCACGCCGCTAGGCCACTAATTTCATGCCGCTAGGTCGCTAATTTCACGCCGCTAGGCCGCTTACTTCACGCCGCTAGGCCGCCAATTTCACACCGCTAGGCCGCTAATTTCATGCCGCTAGGCCGCTAACTTCATGCCGCTAGGCCGCTAATTTCACGTCGCTAGGCCGCTAAGTTCATGCCGCTAGGCCGCCAACTTCACGCCGCTAGGCCGCCAACTTCACGCCGCTAGGCCGTTAATTTTTACGCCGCTAGGCCGCTAATTTCATGCTGCTAGGCCGCTTGGCCGCTAACTTCACGTACATAACCAAATGGACGATTTTTACTTTTAAAATTGTAAAACATTCATAATTATCTGATTATCTAGATAAATAACATCAAAAGAATAAACGCAGTAGAATTATCTCACACAATATATTTGAGTAAGGATTCAATCGAACAATGTAGCCATGGTCAAGATATAAGATAATACAATTGTTTATTTTATTTTTCTTAAAGATTGTTTCCCGATATATCTCGTATACCAGAGTTGGGATGCAAAGTGAAAAGTTTAATAATACTATAATCTGATTATATTGCATACTTGCATAAAATACAGTTTAATGTAAACCTTGATTTATAGTATAACAAACAAATATCCCATATTACAGTCAAAACTCGCAATGTCGAAGTCTTTGGGACCTTTGAAAATACTTCGAGATAACGAACATTCGATTTAACCGAAATATAAAACTTGTCTTACTTACCCTATCACATTTGAAAGAAAGTTAAAAAAAACCCAGAAAATCGAGAAAATTTACTTCGACATAGCCGGGTTCGACTGTATATGTCTCAATATGAAAGGGCAACACTATAGATGAAAAAACGTTGTTGTTGTTTTTATTATTTTTTTATTTTAATGCATTATCGTATTTAACCAATTTGAATTTTATGATTAAAACAAAAGAAATATAGCATACGATTTAGGTACAGATAAAAAAATATCAGCGACATTTTGGCGTTATTTTAACTATGGAATATGTGGCCACGTAGCTATCAATTAAAACAATTATTTAAAAAGCCTTATACCTTTTTATCTGAGCCTTAATTATGAGTTAATTTAAAACATGATATGCATAAAACACCTATATTATGCGCCTTTAAAGGAAACAACAATCCTGATATATGCTGATCATCGAATAGAATATGAGTTAAATAAACTGAAATTAAAAGTGCTGTTTCATAAATCAATAGAAAACAATGAAATTGTGTGTGTTTTAAGTTGACATAATAGTTTATTAATATAAATGAAAGGTTTTCGATATATGATTTTTTATTATAACGTTTAACTCAAATAACAACTTTGTTCTCGAGCTCAAACCAACACAGCTGTACTGTTTATGGAAAGAAAAAACAATTGTTAAGGAAAAACATGCTGATATAGAGAAAAAGTTAATTGATGCGTATCAATTTGAAAGGTTATGACTCATATGGAGCGCAAATAGCCGCCTCCCTGCATGAGATATTTCCTTTTTCATTAATGAATTCACTAACAGAGTTAAAATGTTATTTATAATAAATCTAATACGAAAGTTGCAATCTCCTTTAATAAAATGTTATTATCATATCAAGTGTTTAATCTCGATACAAAGTCTTAAAGGCACACATGAAATATGTGAGCTACGTGCAATGTTTGCGGCTAGTCAGATAAAGATTGATTATGATAACAGGCAAAATCGCGTATGCGGGTTAACTTAAAGGACTTGTCTGTTTCGTCGCAAAATTATTTTCATTAAAATCATTGAGGCACCTTTTCCGGAAATGAAACAATTTTGGTATAGCACGGTAATTTACGATTGTCACGGTAAAGTTACCAATCAACTGCAGGTGTTATGAAGGTGTGTACACGGCTCGGTAGCGCAGTCTGTATTACACTCACCTTGACAGTGGGTAGTCCCGGGATTGAGCCCCGGTCTGGCTATACGTTGCCTATCCAGGTGTTATGAAGGTGTGTACGCGGCTCAGTAGCGCAGTCTGTATAACACTCACCTTGACAGCGGGCTGTCCCGGGATTGAGCCCCGGTCTGGCTATACGTTACTTATCCAGGTGGTATGAAGGTGTGTTCACGGCTCGGTAGCGCAGTCTGTATTACACTCACCTTGACAGCGTGTGATCCCGGAATTGAGCCCCGGTCTGGCTATACGTTACCTATCCAGGTGTTATTGAGGTGTGTTCACGGCTCGGTAGCGCAGGCTGTATTACACTCACCTTGACAGTGGGTGGTCCCGGGATTGAGCCCCGGTCCAGCTATACGTTACCCATACAGGTGTTATTGAGGTGTGTTCACGGCTCGGTAGCGCAGTCTGTATTACACTCACCTTGACAGTGGGTGGTCCCGGGATTGAACCCCGGTCTGGCTATACGTTACCTATCCAGGTGTTATTAAGATCTTTTCACGGCTCGGTAGTGCAGTCTGTATTACACTCACCTTGACAGCTGGTGGTCCCGGGATTGAGCCCCGGTCTGGCTATACGTTACCTATCCAGGTGTTATGAAGGAGTGTTCACGGCTCGGTAGTGCAGTCTGTATTACACTCACCTTGACAGCGGGTGGTCCCGGGATTAAGCCCCGGTCTGACTATACGTTACCTATCCAGGTGTTATGAAAGAGTGTTCACGGCTCAGTAGTGCAGTCTGTATTACATTCACCTTGACAGCGGGTGGTCCCGGGAATGAGCCCCGGTCTGGCTATACGTTACCTATCCAAGTGTTATGAAGATGTGTACACGCCTCGGTAGCGCAGTCTGTGTTACACTCACCTTGACGGCGGGTGGTTCCTGGATTGAGCTCCCGGTCTGGCTATACGTTACCTATCCAGGTGTTATGAAGATGTGTACACGCCTCGGTAGTGCAGTCTCTATAACACTCACTTTAACAGCGGGTGGTCCCGGGATTGAGCCCCGGTCTGGCTATACGTTACCTATACAGGTGTTATGAAGGTGTGTACACGCCTCGGTATTGCAATCTCTATAACACTCACCTTGACAGCGGGTGGTCCCGGGATTGAGCCCCGATCTGGCTATACGTTACCTATCCAGGTGTTATGAAGGTGTGTTCACGGCTCGGTAGCGCAGTCTGTATTACACTCACCTTGACAGTGGATGGTCCCGGGATTGAGCCCCGGTCCAGCTATACGTTACCTATCCAGGTGTTATGAAGGTGTGTTCATTGCTCGGTAGTGCAGTCTGTATTACACTCACCTTGACAGCGGGTGGTCCCGGGATTGAGCCCCGGTCTGGCTATACATTACCTATCCAGGTGTTATTAAGGTGTGTTCACGGCTCGGTAGCGCAGTCTGTATTACACTCACCTTGACAGTGGGTGGTCCCGGGATTGAGCCCCGGTCTGGCTATACGTTACCTATCCATGTGTATTAAGATGTGTTCACGGCTGGGTAGTGCAGTCTGTATTACACTCACCTTGATAGCGGGTTGTCCCGGGATTGAGCCCCGGTCAGACTATACGTTACCCATACAGGTGTTATGAAGGTGTGTTCACGGCTCGGTAGCGCAGTCTGTATTACACTCACCTTGACAGCGGGTGGTCCCGGGATTGAGCCCTGGCATGGCTATGCGTTTTCTATCCAGGTGTTATGAAGGTGTGTTCACGCCTCGGTTATGCAGTCTGTATTACACTCACCTTGACAGCGGGTGGTCCCGGGATTGCGCCCTGTTCTAGCTATGCGTTACCTATACAGGTGTTTTGCAGGTGTGTTCACGGCTCGGTAGTGCAGTCTGTATTACACTCACCTTGACAGCGGGTGGTCCCGGGATTGAGCCCTGGCATGGCTATACGTTTCCTATCCAGGTGTTATGAAGGTGTGTTCACGCCTCGGTTATGCAGTCTGTATTACACTCACCTTGACAGTGGGTGGTCCCGGGATTGAGCCCTGGCATGGCTATACGTTTCCTATCCAGGTGTTATGAAGGTGTGTTCACGCCTCGGTTATGCAGTCTGTATTACACTCACCTTGACAGCGGGTGGTCCCGGGATTGCGCCCCGTTCTAGCTGTGCGTTACCTATACAGGTGTTTTGCAGGTGTGTTCACGGCTCGGTAGTGCAGTCTGTATTACACTCACCTTGACAGCGGGCTGTCCCGGGATTGAACCGCGGCCAGACTATACGTTACCTATCCAGGTGTTATAAAGGTGTGTTCACGGCTCGGTAGTGCAGTCTGTATTACACTCACCTTGACAGCGGGTGGTCCCGGGATTGAGTCCCGGTCTGGCTATACATTACCTATCCAGGTGTTATGAAGGTGTGTTCACGGCTCGGTAGTGCAGTCTGTATTACACTCACCTTGACAGCGGGTGGTCCCGGGATTGAGCCCCGGTCCAGCTATACGTTAACTGTCCAGGTGTTATGAAGGTGTGTTCACGGCTCGGTAGCGCAGGCTGTATTACACTCACCTTGACAGCTGGTAGTCCCGGGATTGAGCCCCGGTCCAGCTATACGTTACATGTCCAGGTGTTATGAAAGAGTGTTCACGGCTCAGTAGTGCAGTCTGTATTACATTCACCTTGACAGCGGGTGGTCCCGGGAATGAGCCCCGGTCTGGCTATACGTTACCTATCCAAGTGTTATGAAGATGTGTACACGCCTCGGTAGCGCAGTCTGTGTTACACTCACCTTGACAGCGGGTGGTTCCTGGATTGAGCTCCCGGTCTGGCTATACGTTACCTATCCAGGTGTTATGAAGATGTGTACACGCCTCGGTAGTGCAGTCTCTATAACACTCACTTTAACAGCGGGTGGTCCCGGGATTGAGCCCCGGTCTGGCTATACGTTACCTATACAGGTGTTATGAAGGTGTGTACACGCCTCGGTATTGCAATCTCTATAACACTCACCTTGACAGCGGGTGGTCCCGGGATTGAGCCCCGATCTGGCTATACGTTACCTATCCAGGTGTTATGAAGGTGTGTTCACGGCTCGGTAGCGCAGTCTGTATTACACTCACCTTGACAGTGGATGGTCCCGGGATTGAGCCCCGGTCCAGCTATGCGTTACCTATACAGGTGTTTTGCAGGTGTGTTCACGGCTCGGTAGTGCAGTCTGTATTACACTCACCTTGACAGCGGGCTGTCCCGGGATTGAACCGCGGCCAGACTATACGTTACCTATCCAGGTGTTATAAAGGTGTGTTCACGGCTCGGTAGTGCAGTCTGTATTACACTCACCTTGACAGCGGGTGGTCCCGGGATTGAGTCCCGGTCTGGCTATACATTACCTATCCAGGTGTTATGAAGGTGTGTTCACGGCTCGGTAGTGCAGTCTGTATTACACTCACCTTGACAGCGGGTGGTCCCGGGATTGAGCCCC
Source organism: Mya arenaria (assembly GCF_026914265.1). Classification (NCBI taxonomy): domain Eukaryota; kingdom Metazoa; phylum Mollusca; class Bivalvia; order Myida; family Myidae; genus Mya; species Mya arenaria. Next base: position 37,294,055 of record NC_069136.1, read on the forward strand.
GGTCCAGCTATACGTTAACTGTCCAGGTGTTATGAAGGTGTGTTCACGGCTCGGTAGCGCAGGCTGTATTACACTCACCTTGACAGCTGGTAGTCCCGGGATTGAGCCCCGGTCCAGCTATACGTTACATGTCCAGGTGTTATGAAGGTGTGTACACGGCTCGGTAGCGCAGTCTGTATTACACTCACCTTGACAGTGGGTGGTCCCGGGATTGCGCCCCGTTCTAGCTATGCGTTACCTATACAGGTGTTATGAAGGTGTGTTCACGGCTCGGTAGCGAAGTCTGTATTACATTCACCTTGACAGTGGGTGGTCCCGCGATTGAGCCCCGATCTAGCTATACTTTACCTATCCAGGTGTTATGAAGGGTGTTCACGGCTCGGTAGTGCAGTCTGTATTACACTCACCTTGACAGTGGGTGGTCCCGGGATTGAGCCCGGGTCTGGCTATACTTTACCTATCCAGGTGTTATGAAGGGTGTTCACGGCTCGGTAGCGCAGTCTGTATAACACTCACCTTGACAGCGGGTGGTTGCGGGATTGAGCCCCGGTCTGGCTTTACGTTACCTGTCCAGGTGTTATGAAGGTTTGTTCACTGCTCGGTAGCGCGGTCTGTATTACATTCACATTGACAGCGGGTAGTCCCGGGATTGAGCCCAGTTCTGGCTTTACGTTACCTATACACTGGGGGTGGACTGTATGGAATGTAAGAGTGTATAATGCAGGGTTTGACTATATGTTACGTGAGAGGAACGCGCTGGGGTTGGACACTATGGATGGTTAGAGTGTATAATGCAGGGTCCGACCAGTGAGAGGAATGCGCCTGGGTTGTACCGCATTGATGGCAAGAGTGTATAATTCAGGGTCGTCCGACCAGATGTAACGTTAGAGGAACGCGCTGGCGGTGAACTGCATGGATGGTAGGAGTTTATAATGCACGGTCAGACCAGATGTTACGGTAGAGGTAGGCGCTGGGGGTGAACTGCATGGATGGTAGGAGTTTATAATGCACGGTCAGACCAGATGTTACGGTAGAGGTAGGCGCTGGGGGTGGACTGCATGGATGGTAGGAGTTTATAATGCACGGTCAGACCAGATGTTACGGTAGAGGTAGGCGCTGGGGGTGGACTGCATGGATGGTAGGAGTTTATAATGCACGGTCAGACCAGATGTTACGGTAGAGGTAGGCGCTGGGGGTGGACTGCATGGATGGTAGGAGTTTATAATGCACGGTCAGACCAGATGTTACGGTAGAGGTAGGCGCTGGGGGTGAACTGCATGGATGGTAGGAGTTTATAATGCACGGTCAGACCAGATGTTACGGTAGAGGTAGGCGCTGGGGGTGGACTGCATGGATGGTAGGAGTTTATAATGCACGGTCAGACCAGATGTTACGGTAGAGGTAGGCGCTGGGGGTGAACTGCATGGATGGTAGGAGTTTATAATGCACGGTCAGACCAGATGTTACGGTAGAGGTAGGCGCTGGGGGTGGACTGCATGGATGGTAGGAGTTTATAATGCACGGTCAGACCAGATGTTACGGTAGAGGTAGGCGCTGGGGGTGGACTGCATGGATGGTAGGAGTTTATAATGCACGGTCAGACCAGATGTTACGGTAGAGGTAGGCGCTGGGGGTGAACTGCATGGATGGTAGGAGTTTATAATGCACGGTCAGACCAGATGTTACGGTAGAGGTAGGCGCTGGGGGTGGACTGCATGGATGGTAGGAGTTTATAATGCACGGTCAGACCAGATGTTACGGTAGAGGTAGGCGCTGGGGGTGGACTGCATGGATGGTAGGAGTTTATAATGCACGGTCAGACCAGATGTTACGGTAGAGGTAGGCGCTGGGGGTGGACTGCATGGATGGTAGGAGTTTATAATGCACGGTCAGACCAGATGTTACGGTAGAGGTAGGCGCTGGGGGTGGACTGCATGGATGGTAGGAGTTTATAATGCACGGTCAGACCAGATGTTACGGTAGAGGTAGGCGCTGGGGGTGAACTGCATGGATGGTAGGAGTTTATAATGCACGGTCAGACCAGATGTTACGGTAGAGGTAGGCGCTGGGGGTGAACTGCATGGATGGTAGGAGTTTATAATGCACGGTCAGACCAGATGTTACGGTAGAGGTAGGCGCTGGGGGTGAACTGCATGGATGGTAGGAGTTTATAATGCACGGTCAGACCAGATGTTACGGTAGAGGTAGGCGCTGGGGGTGGACTGCATGGATGGTAGGAGTTTATAATGCACGGTCAGACCAGATGTTACGGTAGAGGTAGGCGCTGGGGGTGGACTGCATGGATGGTAGGAGTTTATAATGCACGGTCAGACCAGATGTTACGGTAGAGGTAGGCGCTGGTATTAGCCATCTGCTGCGTCAGTGACTACGCGAACGGCCCGCTGCCGCTGCTGGAGACGTATCATATGGAACTTGGTGATCTCCAGGATATCCGCTTTGTCCACACTCTTCATTGAGGACACCTGATGATAGAATATAAAAATGAGGCGTAATACATTTTTGTAATTGGAAATCACAGAATAACCTCCCATTTATTTGTCTAAAGAGAGACACCTGTTAACTTTCTTCGATAAATGATTCTTTAAGTTATACTATTTGACAACGACTACATTTACATCAGTGTTCGGTTTATCTCAATTTTAATAATATAATAATGATATAGTGTCAAATTAGCATGGCTAACACGTCGGACGTATACTGTGTCGTTATGCTGACTAAATGCGGTTTTAATGTTTCTTCAGAGGGTTGATATAGGAAGCTACAATTAAGGAGAACATGGGTAATTGTTAAAGATATTGTTCAAAGTAATATTGCGTTTAAGATAGAAGTTGAATTTTGCTTTTGTGACTTGATGTGTCAGTTTATTCCCTGGTTTATTTTTTATAATGCTCATTTCGTTCTGTCGATATTTTTTTTCAAAATACTACTTGAAGGAATTGATTGAAACTTGGAACAAAGATAGTGATGTGATGTTGTGCACCCTGCAAGAATTATAACTTTGGGGCACTGTATTGTAGAATACTCTCCCATTGTTTATTTCCATAATGCATCGTTTGTTCAGACACTTACTTAAAGAGTACTTGCAAAAAATTATTAAAACGGAATTGATCATGCATAGGTAGTGAAGTAAAGTTGTGCATCTTGCACAATTTTTAACTTTAGGGTTGATATTTACAAAGTTATATTCCCCAGTCTATATTGTATAATGCATTTTCCCCATACACTAATAAGTCAATAATACTGGAAGAAACTTAATGTGAAAAATATTTTACCCCCTCTATCTGTATTATCATTCTTCAAATAAGCTCTCGTTGAAGGAATTGCATCGGTTTCAAAGGCGGCGCTTTGAGTACAACATTTCTAGTTCATTGTACATTTACTTGTTGGTTGTTATTCAATATTTGATTTATTGAATTATTGTGAAATGGCTGGACAAAGGTCAAGTTTTTGTTGAATAAGAATGATTCCTTTCTTCAATACCGAAAATATCTATTTTTCTATTCTATTGTTTTATTGTTATTAACCCTAACATTTACCTATCAGAAGGAAAACTGAATTTAAGATAACTCAATAGATATTTTTATAATCGAAATTAAATCAAGAATTCAATACTGCAGCAAAATATGCCACGTGTTGTTTTTCTTTGTCCTGAATGCTGACATCTGTACTAATTAAAACATATCTTGATGATAAATTACACTTTCAAATCTGAGTTTTTTTGAAAAGGAATTATTTTTTGTGTATGGATTTTAAAGGAACTGTGAGGATATTTGTGTACTGCTTTACCAGGGTTCGATTATCCAGCCCACTCAGCCCAACTGCGTTCATATCCTTGATAATGGCATCACTGACGAAATTCATTACTTATATTTACACCAATTGTTTATTATTTCTTTCCAGAATTGAAAATCATTTCTTTCTCACCATGCTGTAAATAGAATGACCCGAGTTTTTACTGTATTATTTTATCATATATCGTCACAATATCGAGTGAAAAACTAATAATTTCAAATCACTTTTGAAGGTAAAATTGAACCGGTAATGACAACATTACATATAAAATATCAAAATTTAAAACTTTTTAGCATGTTGATTTAGGTTGTCGTGGACTGCTGATAAAATACAAACAAAAACAATTTTCAGTCACATCTATATATAAACAAGCGATGATTCCCGACCCGAACATTTCCGAAGATGTTGAGCTCATCGGAAAATATTCGCAAATAATTGCCGAAATGCAATTCATTTAAGGAATGGCAGTTGAGGTGTAAATATTCTAAATTGAATCATGACAGTGCGAGGTTGGGTACTGATCAACAAGTGTATACCCCATAAAGTATTCTGTTTCTCTGACTGTTCAAAAGAGGTAACCCAAATATTACCAATATTTTCTGATTCATTTGTAAAGTGACTTGTTTTTATAAGGCATTCCTTTGTTGTTTTGTTTGTGGCATGACTATGTTGGTTTGTATGTGGCATGACTGTGTTGGTTTGTATGTGGTATGTCTGTGTTGTTTTGTATGTGGTATGACTGTGTTGTTTGTATGTAGTATGACTGTGTTGTTTGTATGTGGTATGTCTATGTTGGTTTGTATGTGGTATGTCTGTGTTGTTTTGTATGTGGTATGACTGTGTTGTTTTGTATGTGGCATGACTGTGTTGTTTGTATGTGGTATGTCTGTGTTGTTTTGTATGTGGTATGTCTGTGTTGTTTGTATGTGGTACGTCTGTGTTGTTTGTATGTGGTATGTCTGTGTTGTTTTGTATGTGGCATGACTGTGTTGTTTGTATGTGGTATGTCTGTGTTGTTTTGTATGTGGTATGTCTGTGTTGTTTTGTATGTGGTATGTCTGTGTTGTTTTGTATGTGGTATGTCTATGTTGGTTTGTATGTGGCATGACTGTGTTGTTTTGTTTGTGGCATGACTATGTTGTTTTGTATGTGGCATGTCTGTGTTGTTTTGTATGTGGTATGTCTATGTTGGTTTGTATGTGGTATGACTGTGTTGTTTTGTTTGTGGCATGACTATGTTGTTTTGTATGTGGCATGACTGTGTTGTTTTGTATGTGGTATGTCTATGTTGGTTTGTATGTGGCATGACTGTGTTGTTTTGTTTGTGGCATGACTATGTTGGTTTGTATGTGGTATGTCTGTGTTGTTTTGTATATGGTATGACTGTGTTGTTTTGTATGTGGTATGTCTGTGTTGTTTTGTATGTGGTATGTCTGTGTTGTTTTGTATGTGGTATGACTGTGTTGTTTTGTATGTGGTATGTCTGTGTTGTTTTGTATGTGGTATGTCTGTGTTGTTTTGTATGTGGTATGACTGTGTTGTTTTGTATGTGGTATGTCTGTGTTGTTTTGTATGTGGTATGTCTGTGTTGTTTTGTATGTGGTATGACTGTGTTGTTTTGTATGTGGTATGACTGTGTTGTTTTGTATGTGGTATGACTGTGTTGTTTTGTATGTGGTATGACTGTGTTGTTTTGTATGTGGTATGACTGTGTTGTTTTGTATGTGGTATGACTGTGTTGTTTTGTATGTGGCATGACTGTGTTGTTTTGTATGTGGCATGACTGTGTTGTTTTGTATGTGGCATGACTGTGTTGTTTTGTATGTGGCATGACTGTGTTGTTTTGTATGTGGTATGTCTGTGTTGTTTTGTATGTGGTATGACTGTGTTGTTTGTATGTGGTATGACTGTGTTGTTTTATATGTGGCATGACTGTGCTGTTTGTAAGTGGTATGTCTGTGTTGTTTGTATGTGGTATGACTGTGTTGTTTGTATGTGGTATGACTGTGTTGTTTTGTATGTGGTATGTCTGTGTTGTTTTGTTTGTGGCATGACTATGTTGTTTTGTATGTGGTATGACTGTGTTGTTTGAATGTGGTATGTCTGTGTTGTTTTATATGTGGCATGACTGTGCTGTTTGTAAGTGGTATGTCTGTGTTGTTTGTATGTGGTATGACTGTGTTGTTTGTATGTGGTATGACTGTGTTGTTTTGTATGTGGTATGACTGTGTTGTTTTGTATGTGGTATGATTATGTTGTCTGTATGCGGTATGACTGTGTTGTCTGTATGTGGTATGACTGTGTTGTTTTGTATGTGGTATGATTCTGTTGTCTGTATGTGGTATGACTGTATTGGTCTGTTTATGGTGTGACTGTGTTGTTTTTATGTGGAATGACTGTGTTGTTTTGTATATGATATGACTGTGTTGTCTGTATATGGTATGACAGTGTTGTTTGTATGTGGTATGACTGTGTTGTTTTGTATGTGGTATGACTGTGTTGTTTGTATGTGGTATGACTGTGTTGTTTTGTAAGTGGTATGACTGTGTTGTTTTGTATGTGGTATGACTGTGTTGTTTTGTATGTGATATGACTGTGTTGTCTGTATGTGGTATGTCTGTGTTGTTTTGTATGTGGTATGACTGTGTTGTTTTGTATGTGGTATGACTGTGTTGATTTGTATGTGATATGACTGTGTTGTTTTGTATGTGGTATGCCTGTGTTGTTTTGTATTTGGTATGACTGTGCTGTTCTGTATGTGGTATGACTGTGTTGTTTGTATTTGGTATGACTGTGTTGTTTTGTATGTGGTATGACTGTGTTGTTTTGTATGTGGTATGACTGTGTTGTTTTGTATGTGGTATGACTGTGTTGTTTGTATGTGGTATGACTGTGTTGTTTTGTATGTGGTATGACTGTGTTGTTTTGTATGTGGTATGACTGTGTTGTTTTGTATGTGGTATGACTGTGTTGTTTTGTATGTGGTATGACTGTGTTGTTTGTATGTGGTATGACTGTGTTGTCTGTATATGGTATGACAGTGTTGTTTGTATTTATTATGACTGTGTTGTTTTGTATGTGGTATGACTGTGTTGTTTTGTATGTGGTATGACTGTGTTGTTTTGTATGTGGTATGACTGTGTTGTTTTGTATGTGGTATGACTGTGTTGTTTTGTATGTGGTATGACTGTGTTGTTTTGTATGTGGCATGATTATGTTGTTTTGTATGTGGTATAACTATGCTATTTGTTTGTCGTATGACTTTATTCTTTTGTATGTGGTATGACTATGTTGTTTTGTATGTGGTATATCTGTCTTGTTTTGTATGTGGCATGACTGTGTTGTTTGTATGCTTTATAACTGTGTTGTTTGTATGTGGGATGTCTTTGTCGTTTTGTTTATGGTATGACTGTGTTGTTTTGTATGTGACATGACTGTGTTGTTTGTATGTGGTATGACTGTGCTGTTTTGTATGTGGCATGACTGTGTTGTTTTGTGTGTGACATGACTGTGTTGTTTTGTATGTGGCATGACTGTGTTGTTTTGTATGTGGCATGACTGTGTTGTTTTGTATATGGTATGACTGTGTTGTTTTGTATGTGGTATGACTGTGTTGTTTTGTATGTGGCATGACTGTGTTGTTTTGTATGTGGCATGACTGTGCTGTTTTGTATGTGGCATGACTGTGTTGTTTTGTGTGTGACATGACTGTGTTGTTTTGTATGTGGCATGACTGTGTTGTTTTGTATGTGGCATGACTGTGTTGTTTGTATATGGTATGACTGTGCTGTTTTGTATGTGGTATGACTGTGTTGTTTTGTATATGGTATGACTGTGCTGTTTTGTATGTGGTATGACTGTGTTGTTTTGTATATGGTATGACTGTGCTGTTTTGTATGTGGCATGACTATGTTTTTTGCATGTGGTATAACTTAAGAGTCTGATAAAACAATGCCATGTGTTTTACCCGTTGTGATATATTTGTCAAAAGCTG